>NW_027475798.1:0-31156 GCF_051020985.1 Nomia melanderi | reverse complement strand
AAACGCTATAAAACTATATAAAACCATATAAAACGATATCAAACTATATAAAACTATGTAAAACTATATACTACTATATAAAACTATATAAAACTATATAAAACTATATAAAACTTTATAAAACTATATCAAACTATATAAAACTATGTAAAACTATATAAAATTACATCGAACTATGTGAAACTATATAAAATATATAAATTAGTATAAAACTATATAAAACTATATAAATTTATATAAAACTATATAAAACTATTTAAAACTATATAAAACTGCATAGAACTGTATGAAACTATATAAAATATATAAATCTGTATAAAAATATATAAAACCGTATAAAACTATATAAGACTATATAAACCTATATAAAAATGTATAAATCTATATAAAACTATATAAAACTTATAAAACTATATAAAACTATATAAAAACTATATAAAACTATGTAAAACTATATAAAACTCTATAAAACTATATAAAACTTATAAAACTATATAAAACGCTATAAAACTATATAAAACCATATAAAACGATATCAAACTATATAAAACTATGTAAAACTATATACAACTATATAAAACTATATAAAACTATATAAAACTATATAAAACTTTATAAAACTATATCAAACTATATAAAACTATGTAAAACTATATAAAATTACATCGAACTATGTGAAACTATATAAAATATATAAATTAGTATAAAACTATATAAAACTATATAAATTAAACTATATAAATTTATATAAAACTATATAAAACTATTTAAAACTATATAAAACTGCATAGAACTGTATGAAACTATATAAAATATATAAATCTGTATAAAAATATATAAAACCGTATAAAACTATATAAGACTATATAAACCTATATAAAAATGTATAAATCTATATAAAACTATATAAAACTTATAAAACTATATAAAACTATATAAAACTATATAAAACTATGTAAAACTATATAAAACTCTATAAAACTATATAAAACTTATAAAACTATATAAAACGCTATAAAACTATATAAAACTATATAAAACCGTATAAAACTATATAAAACTGTGTAAAACTATATAAAACTACATAAACCTATATAAAACTATATAAAACTATGCAAAACTATATAAAAACTATGGAAAACAATATGAAACTATATAAAATATATAAATTTGAATAAAACTATATAAAACTATATAAAACTATATAAAACTATGTGAAATTATATAAAACTACATAAAACTATATAAAACTATATAAAACTATATAAAACTATATAAAACTATATAAAACTATATAAAACTATATAAAACTATATAAAACTACAGAGAACTTCATAGAACTATATGAAACTATATAAAATATATAATTTTGAATAAAACTATATAAAACCATAAAAAACTATATATAACGCTATAAAACTATATAAAACTATATAAGACCATATAAAACTATATAAAACTATATAAAACTATGTAAAACTATATAAAACTACATAGAACTATATGAAACTATATAAAATATATAAATCTGTATAAAACTATATAAAACTATAACAAAGCGATATACAACTAAGAAAACTATATAAAACTATGTAAAACTATATAAAAATACATGGAACTATATGAAACTATATAAAATATATAAATTTGAATAAACTTTATAAAACTGTATAAAACAATATAAAACTTATAAACTATATAAAATGCTATAAAATTATATAAAAATATATAAAACTATATCAAACTATATAAAACTATATGAAACTAATAAAACTGTATAAAACTATATGAATCTATATAAAACTATATAAAACTACATAGAACTATATGAAACTATATAAAATATATAAATTTGAATAAAACTTTCTAAAACCGTATAAAACTATATAAAACTTATAAAACTATATAAAACGCTATAAAACTATATAAAACCATATAAAACGATATCAAACTATATAAAACTATGTAAAACTATATACAACTATATAAAACTATATAAAACTATATAAAACTATATAAAACTTTATAAAACTATATCAAACTATATAAAACTATGTAAAACTATATAAAATTACATCGAACTATGTGAAACTATATAAAATATATAAATTTGTATAAAACTATATAAAACTATATAAAACTATATAAAACTATGTAAAACTATATAAAACTCTATAAAACTATATAAAACTATATAAAACCATATGAAACTATATAAAACTATATAAAACTATATAAAACTATATAAAACTATATAAAACCATGTAAAACCATATAAAACTATATAAAACTATATAAAACTATATAAAACTATATAAAACTATATAAAACTACATAGAACTACATAGAACTATATGAAACTATATAAAATATATAATTTTGAATAAAACTATATAAAACCATAAAAAACTATATATAACGCTATAAAACTATATAAAAACTATATAAGACCATATAAAACTATATAAAACTATATAAAACTGTATAAAACCATATAAAACGATATCAAAATATATAAAACTATGTAAAACTATATAAAACTACATAGAACTATATGAAACTATATAAAATATATAAATTTGTATAAACTATATAAAACTATATAAAATTATATAAACTATATAAAACTGTATAAATCTATATTAAACTATATAAAACTATATAAAACTATATAAAACGATATCAAACTATATAAAACTATGTAAAACTATATAAAACTACATAGAACTATATGAAACTATATAAAATATATAAATTTGTATAAAACTATATAAAACTATATAAATTTATATAAAACTATATAAAACTATTTAAAACTATATAAAACTGCATAGAACTGTATGAAACTATATAAAATATATAATTTTGAATAAAACTATATAAAACCATAAAAAACTATATATAACGCTATAAAACTATATAAAACTATATAAGACCATATAAAATTATATAAAACTATATAAAACTGTATAAAACCATATAAAACGATATCAAACTATATAAAACTATGTAAAACTATATAAAACTACATAGAACTATATGAAACTATATAAAATATATAAATTTGTATAAAACTATATAAAACTATATAAAATTATATAAAACTATATAAAACTGTATAAATCTATATTAAACTATATAAAACTATATAAAACTATATAAAAACGATATCAAACTATATAAAACTATGTAAAACTATATAAACTACATAGAACTATATGAAAATATATAAAATATATAAATTTGTATAAAACTATATAAAACTATATAAATTTATATAAAACTATATAAAACTATTTAAAACTATATAAAACTGCATAGAACTGTATGAAACTATATAAAATATATAAATTTGTATAAAAATATATAAAACCGTATAAAACTATATAAGACTATATAAACCTATATAAAACTGTATAAATCTATATAAAAATATATAAAACTTATAAAACTATATAAAACTATATAAAACTATATAAAACTATGTAAAGCTATATAAAACTCTATAAAACTATATAAAACTATATAAAACCATATGAAAATATATAAAACTATATAAAACTCTATAAAACTATATAAAACTGTATAAAACCATGTAAAACCATATAAAACTATATAAAACTATATAAAACTATATAAACCTATATAAAACTATATAAAACTATATAAAACCATATAAAACTATATAAAACTATGTAAAACTATATAAAACTACATAGAACTATATGAAACTATATGAAATATATAAATTTGAATAAAACTTATAAAACCGTATAAAACTATATAAAACTTATAAAACTATATAAAACCATATAAAACGATATCAAACTATATAAAACTATGTAAAACTATATACAACTACATAGAACTACATGAAACTATATAAAATATATAAATTTGAATAAAACTATATAAAACTATATAAAACTATATAAAACTATATAAAACTATGTGAAATTATATAAAACTACATAAAACAATATAAAACTATATAAAACTATATAAAACTATAACAAAGCTATATACAACTAGAAAACTATATAAAACTATGTAAAACTATATAAAACTACATAGAAATATATGAAACTATATAAAATATATAAATTTCTATAAAACTATATTAAACTATATAAATTTATATAAACTATATAAAACTATTTAAACTATATAAACCTATATAAAACTATATAAAACTATATAAAACCATATAAAACTATATAAAACTATGTAAAACTATATAAAAACTACATAGAACTATATGAACTATATAAAATATATAAATTTGAATAAAACTTTATAAAACCGTATAAAACTATATAAAACTTATAAAACTATATAAAACGCTATAAAACTATATAAAACCATATAAAACGATATCAAACTATATAAAACTATGTAAAACTATATACAACTATATAAAACTATATAAACTATATAAAACTATATAAAACTATATAAAACTATATAAAACTATATAAAACTATATAAAACTGCGTTGAACGGTATGAATATATATAAAATATATAAATTTGTATAAAACTATATAAAACTATAGAAAACTTTATAAAACTATATCAAACTATATAAAACTATGTAAAACTATATAAAATTACATCGAACTATGTGAAACTATATAAAATATATAAATTTGTATAAAACTATATAAAAACTATATAAAACTATATAAAACTATGTAAAACTATATAAAACTCTATAAAACTATATAAAACTATATAAAACCATATGAAACTATATAAAACTATATAAAACTATATAAAACTATGTAAAACTATATAAAACTCTATAAAACTATATAAAACTATATAAAACCATATGAAACTATATAAAACTATATAAAACTATATAAAACTATATAAAACTATATAAAACCATGTAAAACCATATAAAACTATATAAAACTATATAAAACTATATAAAACTATATAAAACTATATAAAAACTACATAGAACTACATAGAACTATATGAAACTATATAAAATATATAAATTTGTATAAACTATATAAAACTATATAAAATTATATAAAACTATATAAAACTGTATAAATCTATATTAAACTATATAAAACTATATAAAACTATATAAAACGATATCAAACTATATAAAACTATGTAAAACTATATAAAACTACATAGAACTATATGAAACTATATAAAATATATAAATTTGTATAAAACTATATAAAACTATATAAATTTATATAAAACTATATAAAACTATTTAAAACTATATAAAACTGCATAGAACTGTATGAAACTATATAAAATATATAATTTTGAATAAAACTATATAAAACCATAAAAACTATATATAACGCTATAAAACTATATAAAACTATATAAGACCATATAAAAACTATATAAAACTATATAAAACTGTATAAAACCATATAAAACGATATCAAACTATATAAAACTATGTAAAACTATATAAAACTACATAGAACTATATGAAACTATATAAAATATATAAATTTGTATAAAACTATATAAAACTATATAAAATTATATAAAACTATATAAAACTGTATAAATCTATATTAAACTATATAAAACTATATAAAACTATATAAAACGATATCAAACTATATAAAACTATGTAAAACTATATAAAACTACATAGAACTATATGAAACTATATAAAATATATAAATTTGTATAAAACTATATATAAAACTATATAAATTTATATAAAACTATATAAAACTATTTAAAACTATATAAAACTGCATAGAACTGTATGAAACTATATAAAATATATAAATTTGTATAAAAATATATAAAACCGTATAAAACTATATAAGACTATATAAACCTATATAAAACTGTATAAATCTATATAAAAATATATAAAACTTATAAAACTATATAAAACTATATAAAACTATATAAAACTATGTAAAACTATATAAAACTCTATAAAACTATATAAAACTATATAAAACCATATGAAACTATATAAAACTATATAAAACTCTATAAAACTATATAAAACTGTATAAAACCATGTAAAACCATATAAAACTATATAAAACTATATAAAACTATATAAACCTATATAAAACTATATAAAACTATATAAAACCATATAAAACTATATAAAACTATGTAAAACTATATAAAACTACATAGAACTATATGAAACTATATAAAATATATAAATTTGAATAAAACTTTATAAAACCGTATAAAACTATATAAAACTTATAAAACTATATAAAACCATATAAAACGATATCAAACTATATAAAACTATGTAAAACTATATACAACTACATAGAACTACATGAAACTATATAAAATATATAAATTTGAATAAAACTATATAAAACTATATAAAACTATATAAAACTATGTGAAATTATATAAAACTACATAAAACTATATAAAACTATATAAAACTATATAAAACTATAACAAGCTATATACAACTAAGAAAACTATATAAAACTATGTAAAACTGTATAAAACTACATAGAAATATATGAAATTATATAAAATATATAAATTTGAATAAAACTTTATAAAACTGTATAAAACTATATAAAACTATATAAAACTATAAAAACTATGTAAAACTATATAAAATTACATCGAACTATATGAAACTATATAAATATATAAATTTGTATAAAATTATATAAAACCGTATAAAACTATATAAAACTATATAAAACTATATAAAACTATATATAACTATATAAAACTATATAAAACTATATAAAACTATAAAAACTATATAAAACCATATAAAACCATATAAAACTATATAAAACTAGATAAAACTATATAAAACTATATTAAACTGTATAAATCTGTATAAAACTATATAAAACTACATAAGACTATATAAAACTATATAAAACTATGTAAATCTATATAAATTACATAGAACTATGTGAAACTATATAAAATATATAAATTTGTAAAAAACCATATAAACCTATATAAAACTATATATATCTATATAAAATTTTATAAGCCTATGTAAAGATATATAAAACTATGTAAAACTATAAAAAACTGTATAAATGTTTATAAAACTATATAAAACTATATAAAACTATATAAAACTATGTAAAACTATATAAAACTACATAGAACTATATGAAACTATATAAAACATATAAATTTGTATAAAACTATATAAAACTATATAAAACTATATAAAATTATATAAAACTATATAAAACTGTATAAATCTGTATTAAACTATATAAAACTATATAAAACTATATAAAACTATATAAAATTATATAAAACTATATAAAACTGCATAAATCTCTATTAAACTATATAAAACTATATAAAACTATATAAAACGATATCAAGCTATATAAAACTATCTAAAACTATATAAAATTATATAAGACTATATAAAACTCTATAAAACTATATAAAACTATATAAAACCATATGAAACCATATAAAACTATATACAACTATATAATATTATATAAAACTATTTAAAACTATATAAAATTATATAAATCTATATAAAACTATATAAAACTATGTAAAACTATATAAAACTATATAAAACTATATAAAACTATGTAAAACTATATAATACTATATAAAACTATATAAAACTATATAGAACAATATAAAACTATATAAAACTATATAAAACTATATAAAAATATATAAAATTATACAAAACTATATAAAACTATATTAAACTATATAAAAGTATATGAAGCTATATAAAACTATATAAAACTAATAAAACAATATAAAACAATATAATCCTGAATAAAACTGTATAAAACTATATAAAACTATATAATACCACATAAAACTATATAAAACAAATAAAAGTATACGAAACTATATAAAACTGTATAAAATTATATAAATCTATATAGAACAATATAAAACTATACAAAACTATATAAAACTATATAAAACAATATAAAACTATATAAAACTATATAAAACTAATAAAACTGTATAAAACCATATAATACTATATAAAAGTATATGAAAATAAGAACACTATATAAAACTATATAAAACTATGTAAAACTATGTAAACTTAACAAAGCTATATAAAACTATATAAAACTATATAATACTATATAATAGTATATAAAACTAATAAAACTATATCATATTATTAAAACTATATGAAACTATTGAGAACTATATAAAACTATTTATCACAAATAAAGCTGTATAAAACTATATAAAAATAATAAAACAGTATAAAACTATATAGAACTATATAAAGCTATATAACACTAATAATTCCTTATAAAACTATATAAAACTAATAAAAGTGTATAAAACTATATAGAACTATATAAAACTATTTAAAACTGTATAAAACTATATAAAACTGACCAAACTATATAACACCTTATAAAGCTATATAAAACTGACAAAACTATATAAAACAACATAAAACTATGTAAAACTATATAAAACTGACAAAACTGTATAAAACAACATAAAACTATGTAAAACTATATAAAACTGACAAAACTATATAAAACAACATAAAACTATGTAAAACTATATAAAACTACATAGGACAAAATGAAAGTATATAAAACTATATAAAACTATATAAAATTCTATACCACTATATAAAACTATTTAGAACGGTATAGAAATATATAAAACAAATAAAAGTATATAAAACTATATGAATCTGTATAAAACTATATAAAATTGTACAAAACTATTTAAAACTAATGAAACTATATAGAACAATATAAAGCTATATAAAACTATATAAAACTGTATAAATCTATATAAAACTAATAAAACTATTTAAGCCTATATGAAACTATATTAAATTATATAATAGCATATAAAACTAGATTAAACTATATAAAACTGTATAAAGCAATATAAAACTATATAAATGTATATAAAACTATTAAAACTGCATAAAACTATATAATACTATATAAAAGTATATAAAATTATATACCACTATATAAAACTATTTAGATCGGTATAGAAATATATAAAACAAATAAAAGTATATAAAACTATATGAATCTGCATAAAACTATATAAAATTGTACAAAACTATATAAAACTTTTGAAACAATATAGAACAATATAAAGCTATATAAAACTATATAAAACTGTATAAAAATATATACAACTAATAAAACTATATAAGACTATATGAAACTATATTAAATTATATAATAGCATATAATACTATATTAAACTATATAAAACTGTATAAAACAATATAAAACTATATAAAACTATATAAAACTATATAAAACTACATAAAACTAATAAAAGTATATAAAACTAAGAAGACTATATGACACTATATAAAACAATATAAAACTATATAAAACTATATAAAACTATATAAAACTATATAAAACTATGTAAAACTGTATAATACTATATAAAACTATATAAAACTATATTAAACTAAATAAAACTATATGAAACTACATAAAACTATATAAAACTAATAAAACTGTATAAAACTATATAATACTATATAAAAGTATATAAAACTATATAAAGCTATATAAAACTATATAAAACTATGTAAAACTATATATAACTATATAAAACTAATTAAACTGTATGAATCTGTGTAAAACCTTATAAAACTATATAAAACTATATAAAACTATATAATCCTATATAATCCTATATAAAGCTATATAAAAATATATAAAACTATATAAAACTATATAAAACTATATAATATTATATAGCAATATATAAAACTATTTAAAACTGTTTAAAACTATATAGGACAAATTAAACTATATAAAACTGTATGAATCTATATGAAACTATATAAAACTGTGCAAAACTATATAAAACTATATAAAACTATGTAAAACAATTTGAAACTATGTAAAACTATATAAAACTATCTAAAACTGTATAAAACGAATAAAACTGTATAAAACTATATAGAACAATATAAAACTATTCAAAACTATTCAAAACTATATAAAACTATATAAAACTATATAAAATTATATAAAACTATATAAAACTATATAAAACTATATAAAGTATATAAAACTATATAATATTATATAAAACTATATAAAACTAATCAAACTCTATGAAACTATGTAAAACTATATAACTATATAAAACTATATAGAGCTATATAAAACTATATAAGACTATATACGGCCGAGAAGCAATCTGGAAGTGTGTTTTGCGAGTACACTTAGATCTTAGCCATAAGGCCGAGAAGCGACCTGGATTTGGTTAATGCAACTACACTTTGATATTAGCCATAAGGCCGAGAAGCGAGTTGGATGTGTGTTATGCGTGTACACATTGATCTTAGCCTAAGGCCGAGATGCTGTCTGGATGTGTGTTATGCGAGTACCCTTTGATCTTAGCCATGAGGCCGACATGCGATCTAGATTTCGGTTATGCGAGTACACTTTGATCGTAGACATAAGATCGAGAAGCGATCTGGATGTGTGTTATACGAGTACACTTTGATCAGAGACATTAGCCAGGAGAAGCGACCTGGATCTGGGTTATTCGAGTACACTTTGATGTTAGCCATAACGCCGATGAGCGATCTGGATTTGGGTTATGCGCGTACACTTTGATGTTCGGCATAAGGCCGATGAGCGATCTGGATTTGGGTTATGCGAGTTCACTTTGATCTTAGCCATAATGGCGAGAAGCGATCTGGATGTGTGTTATTCGTGTACACATCCCGACCGTATTACTATAATCAAACTGTACTCGCTTAGCACACTTCCAGGACGCTTCTGGGGCTTATGGCTAAGATCAAAGTGACCTCGCATAACACACATTCAGATCGCTGCTCGGCCTTATGGCCAAGATGAAAGTGTACTCGAATACCCCAAATCCCGATTTCTTCTCGGCCTCATGGCTAAGATCAAAGTTTACTCTCATAACACACATCCATATCGCTTCTCGGCCCCATGGCTAAGATCAAAGGGTACTCGCATAACACACGTCCAGATCTCTTCTCGGCCTTATAGCTAAGGTCAATGTGTACTCGCGTAACTGAAATCCAGATCGCTTCTCGGACTTATGGCTAAGATGAAAGTGAAGTCGCATATCACACATCCAGATCGCTTCTAGTCCTTATGGCTATGATCAAAGTGTACTCGAATAACCCAAATCTCACATCGCTTCTCGGCCTTATATATAAGATCAAAGTCTAATCGTATAACGCACATCCAGATCGCTTCTCGGCCTAATGCCTAAGACCAATGTGTACTCGAATAACCCAAACCCAGATCGCTTCTCGTAATTATGGCTATGAACAGAGTGTACTCGCATAACACACAACCAGACCGCTTCTCAGCCTTATGGCTAAGATCAAAGTGAACACGAATAACACAAATCCAGAACGCTTCTCGCCCTTATGGCGAAGATCAAAGTGAACTCGCATATAACACATCCAGATCGCTTCTAGTCCTTATGGCTATGATCAAATTGTACTCGAATAACCCTAATCCAGGTTGCTTCTCGGACTTACGGCTAAGATCAAAGTGTACTCGAATAACCCAAACCCAGATAGCTTCTCGGCCTTATGGCTAAGATCAAAGTGTATTGGAATTACGCGAATCCAGATCGCTTCTCGGCCTTATGGCTCAGATCAAAGTGTACTCGAATAATCCAAATTCTGATCGCTTCTCGTCTTTATGCCTAAGAACAGAGTGTACTCGCTTAACACACATCCAGATCGCTTTTCGGCCTTATGGCTAAGATGAAAGTGTACTCGCATATCACACATCCAGACTTCTTCTCGTCCTTATGGCTAAGATCAAAGTGTACTCGAATAAATCAAATCCAAATCGCTTCTCGGCCTTATGACTAAGATCATTGTGTACTCTCTTAACACAGATCCATATCTCTTCTCGGCCTTATGTGTAAGACCAATGTGTACTCGCATAACGCAAATACAGATCTCTTCTCTGCCTTATGGCTAATATCAAAGTGTACTTGCGTAACACATATCCAGATCGTTTCTTGGCCTAATGGCTCAGATCATAGTGTACTCGCGTAACACACATCAAGGTCGCTTCTCGGCCTTATGCCTAAAATCAAAGTGCACTCGAATAACCCAAATCCAGGACGACTCACGGCCTTACTGATAAGATCAAACTGTACTCGCATAACACACATCAAGAACGCTTCTCGGCCTTATGCCTAAGAACACAGTGTACTCGAATAACCCAAATCCAGATCGCTTCCCGGCATTATGGCAAAGACCAAAGATTCAACGAATAACCCAAATCCAGATCGCTACTCGGCCTTATGGCTAAAAACAAAGTGTACTCGAATAACCAAAATCCAGATCGCTCCTCGGCCTTATGACTTAGATCAAAGTGTACTCGAATAACCCAAATGCATATCGCTTCTCGGCCTTATGACTAAGATCAAAGTGTACTCGAATAACACACATCCAGATTGCTTTCCGGCCTTATGGCAATCATCAAAGTGTACTCGTATAACACACATCGAGTTCGCTTCACGGCCTTATGGCAAAGATCAAAGTGTACTCGAATAACCCAAATCCATATCGCTTCGTTGTCTTATGGCTGAGAACAAAGTGTACACGCATAAAACACATCCAGATCGTTTCTCCGCCTTACGGCTAAGATCGATGGGTACTCGAAAAACGCAAATCTATATCGTTTCTCGGCCTTATGGCTAAGATGAATGTGTACTCGCATAACATACATTTAGATCTCTTCTCGGCCTTATGTCTAAGATGAATGTGTACTCGCATATCAAACATCCAGATTGCTTCTCGGCCTTATGGCAAAGAATAGAGTGTACTCGCTTAACACACATCCAGATCGCTTTTCGGCCTTATGGCTAAGATCAAAGTGTACTCGAATAAGCCAAATCCAGATCGCTTCTCGGCCTTATGACTAAGTTTCATTATGACATGTTTCTATAGCATTATATAGTTTTACGCTGTTTTACATTGTTTTGTATTCTTTTTTATTGTAATTCACCTTTTACATTGTGTTATGCGGTTATATACATTATTATGAAGTTTTGTGTAGTTCTGTTAATTTTAAAACTGTTTTGTATTATTTTATACAGTTTCAATTAGTTTTATATATTTCTATTAGTTTTATACAGTTTTATACAGCTTTGTATTATTTAATACAGTTTCAATTAGTTTTATATATTTCTATTAGTTTTATATAGTTTTATATATTTTTATATAATTTTATCAAGATTTATATAGTTTTGTTAGTTTTATATAGTTTTACATGGTTTTATATAGTTTTCAATAGTTTTATATAGTTTTATATAGTTTTGTATAGTTTTTTATAGTTTCATATAGTTTTATTAACTTCACATAGTTTTATATAGTTGTACATAGTTTTATATATATTTATATAGTTTTATATAGTTTTATATAGTTTTATACAGTTTTATATAGTTTTATATAGTTTTATATAGTTTTATATAGTTTTATTAGTTTCATGTAGTTTTAAATAGTTTTGTATAGTTATATATAGTTTTCCTTGTTTTTATGTAGATTTATATAGATTTATATAGTTTTTCTTAGTTTTGTATAGTTTTATATAGCTTTATTAGGTTTACATAGTTTTATTAGGTTTACATAGTTTTTATAGTTTTATATAATTTTATATAGTTTTGTATAGTTTCATATAGTTTTATTAGTTTTACATAGTTTCATATAGTTTTATATAATTTTATATAGTTTTCCTTGGTTTTATGTAGATTTATATAGTTTTATATAGTTTTACATAGTTTTGAATAGTTTTATATAGTTTTTTTAGGTTTATGCAGTTTTATATAGTTTTGTATAGTTTCATATAGTTTTATATAGTATTATATAGTTCTATATAGTTTTATATAGTACTATATAGTTTTATATTGTTTTATATAGTATTATATAGTTTTATACAGTTTTATTACTATTACATAGTTTTATATAGTTCTATACAGTTTCATATACTTTTATTAGTTTTATATAGTTCTATATAGTTTTATATAGTTTTATATAGTTTTATATAGTTTTATATAGTATTATATAGTTTTATATAGTATTATATTGTTTTATACAGTTTTATTAGTTTTATATAGTTTTATATAGTTTTATATAGTTTTATATAGTCTTATATAGTTTTATATAGTTTTATTAGTTGTATATAGTTTTATATAGTTTTGTATAGTTTTATATAGTTTTATATAGTTTCTTATAGTGTTATATAGTTTTATATAGATTCATATAGTTTTATATAGTTTCATTGATATTATATAGTTTTATATAGTTTTATTAGTTTCATATACTTTTATATAGTTTTAAATAGTTTTATATAGTCTTATATATTTTTGTATATTTTTATATAATTTTATACAGTTTTAAATAGTTTAATATTGTTCTATATAGTTTTATATAGTTTCATATAGTTTTATATAGTTTTATATAAATTCATATAGTTTTATATAGTTTTATATAGTTTTATATGGTTTTATATAGTTTTATATAGTTTTATATAGTCTTATATAGTTTTATATAGTTTTATTAGTTGTTTATAGTTTTATATAGTTTTGTATAGTTTTATATAGTTTTATACAGTTTTAAATTGTTTAATATAGTTGTACATAGTTTTATATAGTTTCTTATAGTTTTATATAGTTTTATATAGATTCATATAGTTTTATATAGTTTCATTGGTTTTATATAGTTTTATATAGCTTTATATAGTATTATATAGTCTTATATAGTTTTATATAGATTTATATAGTTTTAATACAGTTTTGGATAGTTTAATATAGTTTTATATAGTTCTATACAGTTTCACATAGTTTTATTAGATTTATATAGTTTTATATAGTTCTATATAGTTTTATATAGGTTTACATAGAATTATATAGTTTTATACAGTTTTATTACTATTACATAGTTTTATATAGTTCTATACAGTTTCATATAATTTTATTAGTTTTATATAG
This sequence comes from Nomia melanderi, assembly GCF_051020985.1. Classification (NCBI taxonomy): domain Eukaryota; kingdom Metazoa; phylum Arthropoda; class Insecta; order Hymenoptera; family Halictidae; genus Nomia; species Nomia melanderi. The sequence continues at coordinate 16,187 of NW_027475798.1, read as the reverse complement.
TTCTATATAGTTTTGTATAGTTTTATATAGTTTCGTATATCTTCATATAGTTTTATATAGTTTCATATAGTCTTATATAGTTTTATACAGATTCATATAGTTTTATATAGTTTCATTGGTTTTATATAGTTTTATATAGTTCTATATAGTTTTATATAGTTTTATATAGTTTCATATAGTTTTATATAGTATTATATAGTTTTTTTATCGTTTTATTAGTTTTATATAGTTTTATATAGTTTTATATACTTTTATATAGTATTATAAGGTTTTATACAGTTTTATATAGTTTTATGCAGTTTTATATAGTTTTGTATAGTTTCATATAATTTTATATAGTATTATATAGTTCTATATAGTTTTATATAGTACTATATAGTTTTATATTGTTTTATATAGTATTATATAGTTTTTTACAGTTTTATTACTATTACATAGTTTTATATAGTTCTATACCGTTTCATATAGTTTTATTAGTTTTAAATTGTTCTATATAATTTTATATAGTTTTATATAGTTTTATATACTATTATATATTCACATATATTTTTATATATTTTTTTTAGTTTTATAGAGTTTTGTATAGTTTCATATACTTTTATATTGTATTACATGGTTTTATTTATTTTTATATAGTTTCATTAGTTTTATATAGTTTTATACAGTTTTATTATTTTTATATAATTTTATATAGTTCAATACAGTTTCATATAGTTTTATTAGTTTTATATAGTTTTATATAGTTTTATATAGTTTTATATAGTTGTATATAGTTTTATACAGTATCATATAGTCTTATATATTTTTATATAGTTTTCTTGGTTTTATAGAGTTTTGTATAGTTTCATATACTTTTATATAGTATTATATAGTTTTATTTAGTTTTATATAGTTTCATTACTTTTATATAGTTTTATATAGTTTTATATAGTTTTATTCAGTTTTATACAGTTTTATATAGTTTTATATAGATTCATATATTTTTATATGGTGTTATTAGTTTTATATAGTTTTATATAGTTCTATACAGTTTCATATAGTTCTATTAGTTTTATATAGTTCTATACAGTTTCATACAGTTTTATTAGTTTTATATAGTTCTATATAGTCTTATTAGTTTTATGTAGTTCTATATAGTTTTATATAGTTTTATACAGTTTTATATAGTTTTATATAGTTCTATATAGTTTTATATAGTATTATATCGTCTCATATAGTTTTATATAGTTTTATTAGTTTTATAGAGTTTTATATAGTTTCATATACTTTTATATAGTATTATATAGTTTTATTTAGTTTTATATCGTTTTATTAGTTTTATATAGTTTTATATAGTTTTATATGGTATTATATAGTTTTACACAGTTTTATTATTTTAAATAATTTTATATAGTTCAATACAGTTTCATATAGTTTTATTAGTTTTATATAGTTATATAGTTTTATATAGTTTTATTAGCTTTATATAGTTTTATATAGTTTTACACAGTTTTATATAGTTTTATGCAGTTTTATATAGTTTTATATAGTTTTATATAGTTTTATATAGTATTATATAGTCTTATATAGTTTTATGTAGTTTTATTATTTGTATATAGCTTTATATAGTTTTGTACAGTTTTATATAGTTTTATACAGTTTTAAATTGTTTAATATAGTTCTATATAGTTTTATATAGTTTCATATAGTGTTATATAGTTTTATATAGATTCATATAGTGTTATATAGTTTCATTGGTTTTATATAGTTCTATATAGTATAATGTAGTTTTACTAAATTATATAGTTCGATATAGTTTTATATAGTTTTATATTGTTCTATATAGTTTTATATATTTTTATATAGATTCATATAGTTTTACATAGTCTTATTAGTTTTATATAGATTTATATAGTTTTATATAGTTTTATATAGTATTATATAGTTTTATATAGTATTATATTGTTTTATACAGTTTTATATAGTTTTATATAGTATTATATAGTTTTATACAGTTTTATTACTATTACATAGTTTTATATAGTTCTATACAGTTTCATACAGTTTTATTAGTTTTATATAGTTCTATATAGTTTTATTAGTTTTATATAGTTCTATATAGTTTTATATAGCTTTATATAGTTTTATATAGTTTTATATAGTATTATATAGTTTTATATAGTATTATATTGATTTATACAGTTTTATATAGTTTTATGCAGTTTTATATGGTTTTATATAGTATTATATAGTCTTATATAGTTTTATATAGTTTTATTAGTTGTGTATAGTTTTATATAGTTTTGTATAGTTTTATATAGTTTTATATAGTTTTATAAAGTTCTATATAGTTTTATATAGTTTTATATAGTATTATATAGTCTTATATAGTTTTATATAGTTTTATTAGTTTTATATAGTTTTATATAGTTTTGTATAGTTTTATATAGTTTTATACAGTTTTAAATAGTTTAATATTGTTCTATATAGTTTTATATAGTTTTATTAGTTTTATAGAGTTTTATATAGTTTCATATACTTTTATATAGTATTATATAGTTTAATTTAGTTTTATATCGTTTTATTAGTTTTATATAGTTTTATATAGTTTTATATGGTATTATGTAGTTTTATACAGTTTTATTATTTTTATATAATTTTATATAGTTCAATACAGTTTCATATAGTTTTATTAGTTTTATATAGTTTTATATAGTTTTATATAGTTTTATATAGTTGTATATAGTTTTATATTGTTTTATATAGTGTTATTAGTTTTATATAGTTTTATATAGTTCTATACAGTTTCATATAGTTCTATTAGTTTTATATAGTTCTATACAGTTTCATACAGTTTTATTAGTTTTATATAGTTCTATATAGTTTTATTAGTTTTATATAGTTCTATATAGATTTATATGGTATTATATAGTTTTACACAGTTTTATTATTTTAAATAATTTTATGTAGTTCAATACAGTTTCATATTGTTTTATTTGTTTTATATAGTTTTATATAGTTTTATATAGTTTTATTAGTTTTATATAGTTTTATATAGTTTTATACAGTTTTATATTGTTTTATTAGTTGTATATAGCTTTATATAGTTTTGTACAGTTTTATATAGTTTTATACAGTTTTAAATTGTTTAATATAGTTCTATATAGTTTTATATAGTTTCACATAGTGTTATATAGTTTTATACAGATTCATATAGTTTTATATAGTTTCTTTGATTTTATATAGTTCTATATAGTTTCATGTAGTTTTACTAAATTATATAGTTTGATATAGTTTTATATAGTTTTATATTGTTCTATATAGTTTTATATAGTTTTATATAGCTTTATATAGTTTTATATAGTTTTATACAGTTTTAATAGTATTATATAGTTTTATATAGTTCTATATAGTTTCATAAAGTTTTATATAGTTCTATACAGTTTCATATAGTTTTATTAGTTTTATATAGTTCTAGATAGTTTTATATAGGTTTATATAGTATTATATAATTCTATACAGTTTTATTAGTTTTATATGGTTTTATACAGTTTTATATAGTTTTATATAGTTTTATATAGTTTTATATAGTGTTATATAGTTTTATACAGTTTTATACAGTTTTCTATAGTTTTATATAGATTTATATAGTTTTATATAGTGTTATTAGTTTTATATAGTTTTTTATAGTTCTATACAGTTTTATTAATTTTATATAGTTTTATATAGTTTTATATAGTTTTATATAGTTTTATATAGTTTTATATAGTTTTATATAGTTTTACATAGTTTTATACAGTTTTAATAGTATTATATAGTTTTATATAGTTTTGTATAGTTTTATATAGTTTTATATAGTTTTATATAGTTCTATATAGTTTTATATAGTTTTATATAGTATTATATAGTCTTATATAGTTTTATATAGTTTTATTAGTTTTATATAGTTTTATATAGTTTTGTATAGTTTTATATAGTTTTATACAGTTTTAAATAGTTTAATATTGTTCTATATAGTTTTATATAGTTTTATTAGTTTTATAGAGTTTTATATAGTTTCATATACTTTTATATAGTATTATATAGTTTAATTTAGTTTTATATCGTTTTATTAGTTTTATATAGTTTTATATAGTTTTATATAGTTTTATATAGTTTTATATAGTTTTATATAGTTTTATATAGTTTTACATAGTTTTATACAGTTTTAATAGTATTATATAGTTTTATATAGTACTATATAGTTTCATATAGTTTTATATAGTTTTATTAGTATTATATAGTTTTATATAGTTCTATACAGTTTCACATAGTTTCATTAGTTTTATATAGTTTTATATAGTTTTACATAGTTTTATATCGTTTTATATAGTTTTATACTGTTTTATATAGTTTTATGCAGTTTTATATGGTTTTATATAGTTTTATATAGTTTTATATAGTATTATATAGTCTTATGTAGTTTTATATAGTTTTATTAGTTGTGTATAGTTTTATATAGTTTTGTATAGTTTTATATAGTTTTATGCAGTTTTAAATTGTTTAATATAGTTCTATATAGTTTTATATAGATTCATATAATTTTATATAGTTTCATTGATTTTATATAGTTCTATATAGTTTTATGTAGTTTTACTAAATTATATAGTTTGATATAGTTTTATATAGTTTTACATAGTTTTATATTGTTCCATATAGTTTTATATAGATTCATATAGTTTTACATAGTGTTATTAGTTTTACATAGATTTATATAGTTTTATATAGTTTTATATAGTTTTATATAGTTTTATATAGTTTTATATAGTTTTATATAGTTTTATATAGTATTATATAGTTTTATATAGTATTATATTGTTTTATACAGTTTTATTAGTTTTATATAGTTTTATCAGTTTTATAGAGTTTTATATAGTTTCATATACTTTTATATAGTATTATATGGTTTTATTTAGTTTTATATAGTTTTATATCGTTTTATATAGTTTTATACTGTTTTATATAGTTTTATGCAGTTTTATATGGTTTTATATAGCTTTATTAGTTTTATATAGTTTTATATAGTTTTATATAGTTTTATATAGTTTTATATAGTTTTATATAGTTTTACATAGTTTTATACAGTTTTAATAGTATTATATAGTTTTATATAGTTCTATATAGTTTCATATAGTTTTATATAGTTTTATTAGTATTATATAGTTTTATATAGTTCTATACAGTTTCACAAAGTTTCATTAGTTTTATCTAGCTTTATATAGTTTTATATAGTTTTATACAGTTTTAATAGTATTATATAGTTTTATATAGTTCTATATAGTTTCATAAAGTTTTATATAGTTCTATACAGTTTCATATAGTTTTATTAGTTTTATATAGTTCTAGATAGTTTTATATAGGTTTATATAGTTTTATATAGTTTTATATCGTTTTATATAGTTTTATATTGTTCCAGATAGTTTTATATAGATTCATATAGTTTTACATAGTGTTATTAGTTTTATATAGATTTATATAGTTTTATATAGTTTTATATAGTTTTATATAGTTTTATATAGTTTAATGCAGTTTTATATGGTTTTATATAGTATTATATAGTCTTATATAGTTTTATATAGTTTTATTAGTTGTGTATAGTTTTATATAGTTTTGTATAGTTTTATATAGTTTTATATAGTTTTATAAAGTTCTATATAGTTTTATATAGTTTTATATAGTATTATATAGTCTTATATAGTTTTATATAGTTTTATTAGTTTTATATAGTTTTATATAGTTTTGTATAGTTTTATATTGTTTTATACAGTTTTAAATAATTTAATATTGTTCTATATAGTTTTATATAGTTTTATTAGTTTTATAGAGTTTTATATAGTTTCATATACTTTTATATAGTATTATATAGTTTAATTTAGTTTTATATCGTTTTATTAGTTTTATATAGTTTTATATAGTTTTATATGGTATTATGTAGTTTCATACAGTTTTATTATTTTTATATAATTTTATATAGTTCAATACAGTTTCATATAGTTTTATTAGTTTTATATAGTTTTATATAGTTTTATATAGTTTTATATAGTTGTATATAGTTTTATATTGTTTTATATAGTGTTATTAGTTTTATATAGTTTTATATAGTTCTATACAGTTTCATATAGTTCTATTAGTTTTATATAGTTCTATACAGTTTCATACAGTTTTATTAGTTTTATATAGTTCTATATAGTTTTATTAGTTTATATAGTTCTATATAGATTTATATGGTATTATATAGTTTTACACAGTTTTATTATTTTAAATAATTTTATGTAGTTCAATACAGTTTCATATAGTTTTATTTGTTTTATATAGTTTTATATAGTTTTATATAGTTTTATTAGTTTTATATAGTTTTATATAGTTTTATACAGTTTTATATTGTTTTATTAGTTGTATATAGCTTTATATAGTTTTGTACAGTTTTATATAGTTTTATACAGTTTTAAATTGTTTAATATAGTTCTATATAGTTTTATATAGTTTCACATAGTGTTATATAGTTTTATACAGATTCATATAGTTTTATATAGTTCCTTTGATTTTATATAGTTCTATATAGTTTCATGTAGTTTTACTAAATTATATAGTTTGATATAGTTTTATATAGTTTTATATTGTTCTATATAGTTTTATATAGTTTTATATAGCTTTATATAGTTTTATATAGTTTTATACAGTTTTAATAGTATTATATAGTTTTATATAGTTCTATATAGTTTCATAAAGTTTTATATAGTTCTATACAGTTTCATATAGTTTTATTAGTTTTATATAGTTCTAGATAGTTTTATATAGGTTTATATAGTATTATATAATTCTATACAGTTTTATTAGTTTTATATGGTTTTATACAGTTTTATATAGTTTTATATAGTTTTATATAGTTTTATATAGTGTTATATAGTTTTATACAGTTTTATACAGTTTTCTATAGTTTTATATAGATTTATATAGTTTTATATAGTGTTATTAGTTTTATATAGTTTTTTATAGTTCTATACAGTTTTATTAATTTTATATAGTTTTATATAGTTTTATATAGTTTTATATAGTTTTATATAGTTTTATATAGTTTTATATAGTTTTATATAGTTTTACATAGTTTTATACAGTTTTAATAGTATTATATAGTTTTATATAGTTTTGTATAGTTTTATATAGTTTTATATAGTTTTATATAGTTCTATATAGTTTTATATAGTTTTATATAGTATTATATAGTCTTATATAGTTTTATATAGTTTTATTAGTTTTATATAGTTTTATATAGTTTTGTATAGTTTTATATAGTTTTATACAGTTTTAAATAGTTTAATATTGTTCTATATAGTTTTATATAGTTTTATTAGTTTTATAGAGTTTTATATAGTTTCATATACTTTTATATAGTATTATATAGTTTAATTTAGTTTTATATCGTTTTATTAGTTTTATATAGTTTTATATAGTTTTATATAGTTTTATATAGTTTTATATAGTTTTATATAGTTTTATATAGTTTTACATAGTTTTATACAGTTTTAATAGTATTATATAGTTTTATATAGTACTATATAGTTTCATATAGTTTTATATAGTTTTATTAGTATTATATAGTTTTATATAGTTCTATACAGTTTCACATAGTTTCATTAGTTTTATATAGTTTTATATAGTTTTACATAGTTTTATATCGTTTTATATAGTTTTATACTGTTTTATATAGTTTTATGCAGTTTTATATGGTTTTATATAGTTTTATATAGTTTTATATAGTATTATATAGTCTTATGTAGTTTTATATAGTTTTATTAGTTGTGTATAGTTTTATATAGTTTTGTATAGTTTTATATAGTTTTATGCAGTTTTAAATTGTTTAATATAGTTCTATATAGTTTTATATAGTTTCATATAGTGTTATATAGTTTTATATAGATTCATATAATTTTATATAGTTTCATTGATTTTATATAGTTCTATATAGTTTTATGTAGTTTTACTAAATTATATAGTTTGATATAGTTTTATATAGTTTTACATAGTTTTATATTGTTCCATATAGTTTTATATAGATTCATATAGTTTTACATAGTGTTATTAGTTTTACATAGATTTATATAGTTTTATATAGTTTTATATAGTTTTATATAGTTTTATATAGTTTTATATAGTTTTATATAGTATTATATAGTTTTATATAGTATTATATTGTTTTATACAGTTTTATTAGTTTTATATAGTTTTATCAGTTTTATAGAGTTTTATATAGTTTCATATACTTTTATATAGTATTATATGGTTTTATTTAGTTTTATATAGTTTTATATCGTTTTATATAGTTTTATACTGTTTTATATAGTTTTATGCAGTTTTATATGGTTTTATATAGCTTTATTAGTTTTATATAGTTTTATATAGTTTTATACAGTTTTATATAGTTTGAATAGTTTTATATAGTTGTATATAGTATTATATAGTTTTATATAGTTTTATTAGTATTATATAGTTTTATATAGTTCTTTACAGATTCATATAATATTATTAATTTTATATAGTTTTATATAGTTTTATATAGTTCTATACAGTTTTATATAGTATCATATAGTATTATCTAGTTTTATACAGTTTTAATAGTATTATATAGTTTTATATAGTTCTATATAGTTTCATATAGTTTTATACAGTTTTATTAGTATTATATAGTTTTATATAGTTCTATACAGTTTCATATAGTTTTATTAGTTGTATATAGTTTTATATAGTTTTGTATAGTTTTATATAGTTTTATATAGTTTTATATAGTTCTATATAGTTTTATATAGTTTTATATAGTATTATATAGTCTTATATAGTTTTATATAGTTTTATTAGTTTTATATAGTTTTATATAGTTTTGTATAGTTTTATATAGTTTTATACAGTTTTAAATAGTTTAATATTGTTCTATATAGTTTTATATAGTTTTATTAGTTGTATAGAGTTTTATATAGTTTCATATACTTTTATATAGTATTATATAGTTTAATTTAGTTTTATATCGTTTTATTAGTTTTATATAGTTTTATATAGTTCTATTCAGTTTTATTAATTTTATATAGTTTTATATAGTTTTATATAGTTTTATATAGTTTTATATAGTTTTATATAGTTTTATATAGTTTTATATAGTTTTACATAGTTTTATACAGTTTTAATAGTATTATATAGTTTTATATAGTACTATATAGTTTCATATAGTTTTATATAGTACTATATAGTTTCATATAGTTTTATATAGTTTTATTAGTATTATATAGTTTTATATAGTTCTATACAGATTCACATAGTTTCATTAGTTTTATATAGTTTTATATAGTTTTACATAGTTTTACATCGTTTTATATAGTTTTATACTGTTTTATATAGTTTTATGCAGTTTTATATGGTTTTATATAGTTTTATATAGTTTTATATAGTATTATATAGTCTTATGTAGTTTTATATAGTTTTATTAGTTGTGTATAGCTTTATATAGTTTTGTATAGTTTTATATAGTTTTATGCAGTTTTAAATTGTTTAATATAGTTCTATATAGTTTTATATAGTTTCATATAGTGTTATATAGTTTTATATAGATTCATATAATTTTATATAGTTTCATTGATTTTATATAGTTCTATATAGTTTTTTGTAGTTTAGTAAATTATATAGTTTGATATAGTTTTATATAGTTTTACATAGTTTTATATTGTTCCATATAGTTTTATATAGATTCATATAGTTTTACATAGTGTTATTAGTTTTATATAGATTTATATAGTTTTATATAGTTTTATATAGTTTTATATAGTTTTATATAGTTTTATATAGTTTTATATAGTTTTATACAGTTTTATATAGTTTTATATAGATTCATATAGTTTTACATAGTGTTATTAGTTTTATATAGTTTTATATAGTTTTATATAGTTTTATATAGTTTTATATAGTTTTATATAGTATTATATAGTTTTATATAGTATTATATTGTTTTATACAGTTTTATTAGTTTTATATAGTTTTATTAGTTTTATAGAGTTTTATATAGTTTCATATACTTTTATATAGTATTATATAGTTTTATTTAGTTTTATATCGTTTTATTAGTTTTATATAGTTTTATATAGTTTTATATGGTATTATGTAGTTTTATACAGTTTTATTATTTTTATATAATTTTATATAGTTCAATACAGTTTCATATAGTTTATTAGTTTTATATAGTTTTATATAGTTTTATATAGTTTTATATAGTTTTATATAGTTTTATACAGTTTTATATAGTTTTATATAGATTCATATAGTTTTACATAGTGTTATTAGTTTTATATAGTTTTATATAGTTTCATATAGTTTTATATAGTTTTATATAGTTTTATATAGTTTTATATAGTTTTATATAGTTTTACATAGTTTTATACAGTTTTAATAGTATTATATAGTTTTATATAGTTCTATATAGTTTCATATAGTTTTACATAGTTTTATTAGTATTATATAGTTTTGTATAGTTCTATACAGTTTCACATCGTTTCATTAGTTTTATATAGTTTTATATAGTTTTATATAGTTTTATATCGTTTTATATAGTTGTATACTGTTTTATATAGTTTTATGCAGTTTTATATGGTTTTGTATAGCTTTATTAGTTTTATATAGTTTTATATAGTTTTATACAGTTTTATATAGTTTGAATAGTTTTATATAGTTGTATATAGTATTATATAGTTTTATATAGTTTTATTAGTATTATATAGTTTTATATAGTTCTTTACAGATTCATATAATATTATTAATTTTATATAGTTTTATAAAGTTTTATATAGTTCTATACAGTTTTATATAGTTTCATATAGTATTATATAGTTTTATACAGTTTTAATAGTATTATATAGTTTTATATAGTTCTATACAGTTTCATATAGTTTTATTAGTTTTATATAGTTATATATAGTTTTATATTGTTTTATATAGTGTTATATAATTTTATACAGTCTTATTAGTTTTATATAGTTTTATATAGTTTTATATAGTTTTATTTAGTTTTATATAGTTTTATATAGTTTTATACAGTATCATATAGTCTTATATATTTTTATATAGTTTTTTAGTTTTATAGAGTTTTGTATAGTTGCATATACTTTTATATAGTATTATATAGTTTTATTTAGTTTTATATAGTTTCATTAGTTTTATATAGTTTTATATAGTTTTATATAGTTTTATATAGTTTTATATAGTTTTATTCAGTTTTATACAGTTTTATATAGTTTTATATAGATTCATATATTTTTATATAGTGTTATTAGTTTTATATAGTTTTATATAGTTCTATACAGTTTCATATAGTTCTATTAGTTTTATATAGTTCTATACAGTTTCATACAGTTTTATTAGTTTTATATAGTTCTATATAGTTTTATTAGTTTTATATAGTTCTATATAGTTTTATATGGTAATATATAGTTCTACACAGTTTTATTATTTTAAATAATTTTATGTAGTTCAATACAGTTTCATATAGTTTTATTAGTTTTATATAGTTTTATATAGTTTTATATAGTTTTATATAGTTTTATATACTTTTATATAGTTTTATATAGTATTATATAGTCTTATATAGTTTTATATAGTTTTATTAGTTGTATATAGTTTTATATAGTTTTGTACAGTTTTATATAGTTTTATACAGTTTTAAATTGTTTAATATAGTTCCATATTGTTTTATATAGTTTCATGTAGTGTTATATAGTTTTATATAGATTCATACAGTTTTATATAGTTCCATTGATTTTATATAGTTCTATATAGTTTTATGTAGTTTTACTAAATTATATAGTTTGATATAGTTTTATATAGTTTTATATTGTTCTATATAGTTTTATATAGTTTTATATAGTTTTATATAGTTTTATATAGTTTTATACTGTTTTAATAGTATTATATAGTTTTATATAGTTCTATATAGTTTCATAAAGTTTTATATAGTTCTATACAGTTTCATATAGTTTTATTAGTTTTATATAGTTCTAGATAGTTTTATATAGGTTTATATAGTATTATATAATTCTATACAGTTTTATTAGTTTTATATGGTTTTATATAGTTTTATATAGTTTTATGCAGGTTTATATAGTTTTATATGGTTTCATATAGTTTTATATAGTATTATATAGTTTTATATAGTTTTATATAGTTTTATTAGTTTTCTGTAGTTTTATATAGTTCTATATAGTTTTATATAGCTTTATATAATTGTATATAGTTTTATATAGTTCTATACAGTTCTATACAGTTTCATATAGTTTTATTAGTTTTATTAGTTTTATATAGTTTTCATATAGTTCTATATAGTTTTATATAGCTTTATATAATTGTATATAGTTTTATATTGTTCTATACAGTTCGATACAGTTCTATATAGTTTCATATAGTTTTACTAGTTGCATATAGTTTTATATTGTTCTCTATAGTTTTATATAGTTTTATATAGTTTTATGCAGGTTCATATAGTTTTATATAGTTTCATATAGTTTTATATAGTATTATATAGTTTTATATAGTTTTATATAGTTTTATTAGTTTTATACAGTTTTATAAAATTCTATATAGTTTTATATAGCTTTATATAATTGTATATAGTTTTATATAGTTCTATACAGTTCTATTCAGTTTCATATAGTTTTATTAGTTTTATTAGTTTTATATAGGTTTATACAGTTCTATATAGTTTCATACATTTTTATTAGTTTTATATAGTTTTACATTGTTCTCTATAGTTTTATATAGTTTTATATAGTTTTATATAGTTTCATATAGTTTTATATAGTATTATATAGTTTTATATAGTTTTACATAGTTTTATATAGTTTTATTAGTTTTATTAGTTTTATATAGTATTATATAGTTTTATATAGTTTTATATAGTTTTATATAGTTCTATATAGTTTTATATAGCTTTATATAATTGTATATAGTTTTATATAGTTCTATACAGTTCTATACAGTTTCATATAGTTTTATTAGTTTTATTTGTTTTATATAGTTTTATACAGTTCTATATAGTTTCATACAGTTTTATTAGTTTTATATAGTTTTATATTGTTCTCTATAGTTTTATATAGTTTTATATAGTTTTATGCAGGTTTATATAGTTTTATATAGTTTTATGCAGGTTTATATAGTTTTAAATAGTTTCATATAGTTTTATATAGTTCTATATAGTTTTATATAATTGTATATAGTCTTATATTGTTCTATACAGTTCTATACAGTTCTATATAGTTCCATATGGTTTCATATAGTTTTATTAGTTTTATATAATTTTCTGTAGTTTTATATTGTTTTATGCAGGTGGATATAGTTTTATATAGTTTCATATAGTTTTATATAGTATTATATAGTTTTATATAGTTTTATATAGATTTATATAGATTTATTAGTTTTATATAGTTTTATATAGTTTTATATTATTCTATATAGCTTTAGATGGTTTTATATAGTTTTATGCAGGTATATATAGTTTTATATAGTTTCATATAGTTTTATATAGTATTATACAGTTTTATATAGTTTTATATAGTTTTATTAATTTTACATAGTTTTATATAGTTTTATATAGTTTTGTATAGTTTCATATAGTTTTGTATTGTTCTATATAGTTTTATATAGTTTTATTTTGGTCTATATAGTTTTATATAGTTTTATATAGTTTTATTAGTTTTATATAGTTTTATATAGTTTTTTATAGTTTTATATAGATTTATATAGTTATATATAGTTTCATATAGTTTTACTAGTTTTATATAGTATTATATAGTTATATATAGTTTCATATAGTTTTATTAATTTTATATAGTATTATATAGTTTTACATTGTTTTATATAGTTTTATATAGTTTTGTATAGTTTTATATAGTTTTGTATTGTTCTATATAGTTTTATATAGTTTTATTCTGGTCTATATAGTTTTATATAGTTTTATATAGTTTTATTAGTTTTATATAGTTTTATATAGTTTTATATAGTTTTATATAGTTTTATATAGTTTTATATAGTTTTATTAGATTTATATAGTTTTATATAGTTTTGTATAGTTTTATATAGTTTTGTATTGTTCTATATAGTTTTATATAGTTTTATTCTGGTCTATATAGTTTTATATAGTTTTATATTGTTCTATATAGTTTTATATAGATTTATCCAGTTTTATGTAGTTTCATACAGTTTTATACTGTTCTATATTTTTATATAGTTTTATATAGTTTTATGCAGGTTTATATAGTTTTATATAGTTTCATATAGATTTATTAGTTTTATATAGTTTTATATAGTTTTGTATAGTTTTATGAAGTTTTATATAGTTCTATACAGTTCTAAACAGCTTCATATAGTTTTATTAGTTTTATTGAGTTTTATATAGTTTTATATAGTTCTATTTAGTTTCATATAGTTATATAAGTTTTATATAGTTTTATTTAGATGTATATAGTTTTATAGAGTTTTATATAGTTTTATATAGTTTTATATGGCTTCGTATAGTTTTATATAGTTTTATATAATTCTATATAGTTTTATTAGTTTTTTTAGTTTTATTTATTTTATATAGTTTTATTAGTATTATATAGTTTTAAATAGTTTAATATAGTTTCATGTAGTTTTATACAGTATTAAATAGTTTAATATAATTTTATTAGTTTTATATAGTTTTATATGGTTTTATTAGTTTTAAATAGTTTTATACAGTTTTATCTAGTTATATATGGATTCATATAGTTTTATACAGTGTTATTCGTTTCATCCAGTTTTATCTAGTTTTACATATTATTATATAGTTTTATACAGTTTTATTAGTTTTATATAGTTTTATATAGTTCTCTACAGTTTCATATAGTTTTATTAGCTTTATATAGGTTTATATAGTTTTTTATAGTTTTATATAGTTTTATATAGTTTTATATAGTTTTATATAGATTTATATAGTTTTATATAGTTTTATTAGTTTTATATGGTTTTATACAGTTTTACATAGTTTTATATAGATTCATATAGTTTTATTAGTTTTATATAGTTTTATATAGTTTTATATAGTTCTATATATTTTCATACAGTTTTACTAGTTTTATTTAGTTTTATATAGTTTTATATATTTTTATATAGTTCTCTACAGCTTCATATAGTTTTTTTAGCTATATATAGGTTTATATAGTTTTATATAGCTTTATATTGTTCTATATAGCTTTATATAGCTTTATATAGCTTTATATAGCTTTATATAGTTTTATATAGTTTTATATAGTTTTATATAGTTTTATATAGCTTTATATAGTATTATATAGTTTTATACAGTATTATTAGTTTTATATAGATTTATATCGTCTTAAATAGTTCTATATAGTTTCATTTAGGTTTATTAGTTTTATGTAGTTTTATATAGTTTCACATTGTTTTATAAAGTTTTTTTAGTTTTATTAGTTTTATATAGTTTTATATAGTTTTATATAGTTTTATTAGTTTTATATGTTTATATACAGTTTAATACAGTTTTATATAGTTTTACATAGTTTTATATAGTTTTATATAGTTTTGTATAGTTTTGTATAGTTTATGTAGTTTCATATACTTTTCCATAGTTTCACATAGTTTTATATAGTTTCATTAGTTTTACACAGTTTTATATAGTTTTATATAGTTTTACATAGCTTTATAAAGTTTTATATAGTATTATATAGTTTTATATAGTTTTAATAGTTTTATATAGTTTTATATAGTTTTATATAGTTTTATACAGTTTTATATGGTATTAAATAGTTTTATACAGTTTTATTAGTTCGATACAGTTTCATGTAGTTTTATTAGGTTCATATAGTTTTATATTGGTTTAAATAGTTTTACATAGTTTTATTAGTTTTGTACTGTTTTATACAGTTTTATATTGTTTTATATAGTTTTTTATAGTTTTATATAGTTTTATATAGTTTTATGTAGTTTTATATGGTATGATATAGTTTTATACAGTTTTATTAGTTTTCAATAGTTTTATATAGTTTTATTAGTTTTATATAGTTTTATGTAGTTTTATATATTTTTATACAGTTTTATATAGTTTTATATAGTTTTATATAGTTTTATATAATTTTATATAGTATTATATAGTCCTATATCGTCTT
>NW_027475797.1:30000-31207 GCF_051020985.1 Nomia melanderi | reverse complement strand
CGCAGCTAATTGCGCGTCAACGTGTGAACTGCAGGACACATGAACATCGACATTTCGAACGCACATTGCGGTCCACGGATACAATTCCTGGACCACGCCTGGCTGAGGGTCGTTTACGTACCATACAACTGCTTGCGTAGCTCTGTCAAATCCCCGCCGTCGTTCACCTCTTCGGATCGAACGTTTTTTTACCGAAGGGCGCAAAGAACGTTTCTGAGTCGGGTTAAGAGAAGGATGCTACGTACGAGCGAACGATGGGTGTCTCGTCGCGTTTGTCGCGGACACGCGAAAATTCTGTGAATTTCACGGACAGTGTACGTTCTAGTTGTTGCAAAACGATCGGAATCGTTTGTATGGACTCGCGTGAGTGTTCGCGGCGTCGTGCGTCGTTCAATTACGACCGCCCGCGGATACCGCTCCACTGCGATATGGATCTGAGCGACAACTTTTTCGGCTGTTCGTGAGATGAACGGTTTCGTGTGTTTAGAAAAATTTTTTTTTCCCGCGCTCCCGACGTCACCTGAAATGATGCGTCAGAGGTGAAAGAAAATATTAAGAAGTCGAGAGAGAGAGAGGACTACACACGTTTTATTCATATTTGTATACCGTGCGTGAGACGGATGTGCACGACACGTCGTATGTCGGTATATTACCGACTGGCCCCAGGGAGATTGTTTCTTCCTCTCTTACGAATGAGATGTACGTTTCGGAGGATCGTCGTTACCGAAACACACGGCAAAACGAGACTTCTCGCAGCAGAACCTTTATACACAATACACATCGACTCTTTTTACCCCCGAGAGAGAGAGAAAAGGGTGGTATTTCTTTTTTTTATTTTCGAATTCGACGCACGAACGCTTTGACGACTGGAGAAAAACACGGTGTGTGTTAAAATCGTGCGGGGACGAGCATGCGTATTCGTAACGGGTCGGAATAGTTCTTATTCCCCGTCGTCGCGTGTCCTCGCTGGACCACCACCGTGCGCTTCCGCCACGTTCAGTTGATTTCGAAATATATATATATAAAAAGAATCACCATATACTCTCTTTCGGGAGGTGTATTTTTATCGGTTTCTGCTATAGAGAAGAGACGGAGATCGTGTTGTGAGGTGTAACGTTTCTGTATCCCCGTTTCGGAGGATCGTCGTTATCGGCGGAACACACGTCAAACGAGACTTCTCGCAGAACCTTTATACACAATACACATC
>NW_027475797.1:17500-22500 GCF_051020985.1 Nomia melanderi | reverse complement strand
ACGTTAATAAACTGCGTTTTTATGCGTGGATTAAACATTAAAAAAATTTTGAAATATGTGATGAAAAAGTTTACTCTTGACCGTCGGGACTTAGAAAAATTTCGAGTACCGGATCGCCTGCTGGAATTACCGCACGGCCTGGATAGCCCGCATCGACCGATACATTTTTTCCATTTTCAGTGAAAAAAAAATTTTTGTCAATTTTCTCAACGTTAAAAACGTTAATAAACTGCGTTTTTATGCGTGGATTAAACATTAAAAAAATTTTGAAATATGTGATGAAAAAGTTTACTCTTGACCGTCGGGACTTAGAAAAATTTCGAGTACCCCGGATCGCCTGCTGGAATTACCGCACGGCCTGGATAGCCCGCATCGACCGATACATTTTTTCCATTTTCAGTGAAAAAAAAATTTTTGTCAATTTTCTCAACGTTAAAAACTGCGATAAACTGCGTTTTTATGCGTAGATTAAACATTGAAAAAATTTTGAAATATGCGATGAAAAAGTTTACTCTTGACCGTCGGGACTTAGAAAAATTTCGAGTACCCCGGATCGCCTGCTGGCATTACCGCACGGGCTGGACACCTCGCTCCGACGAATCGGTTTTTTCCATTTTTTTGAAAAATAAATTTTTGTAATTTTTTTTAATGTCAAAAACGTTAATAAACGTCATGTTTACGCATGGATTAAACATTGAAATAATTTTAAAACACTTATTAAAAAAGTTGGTGTCGACCGTGGGACTTAGAAAAATTTCGGGAAGTCCGATTCGCCTGCTGGAATTACCGCACGGGCAGGACACCTCGCTCCGACGAATCGGTTTTTTCCATTTTTTTTGAAAAATAAATTTTTGTAATTTTTTTTAACGTTGAAAACGTTAATAAACATCATGTTTACGCATGGATTAAACATTGAAATAATTTTAAAACGCTTATTAAAAAAGTTGGTGTCGACCGTGGGACTTAGAAAAATTTCGGGAAGTCCGATTCGCCTGCTGGAATTACCGCACGGGCAGGACACCTCGCTCCGACGAATCGGTTTTTTCCATTTTTTCCGAAAAATAAATTTTTGTAATTTTTTTTAATGTTAAAAACGTTAATAAACTTCATGTTTACGCATGGATTAAACATTGAAATAATTTTAAAACGCTTATTAAAAAAGTTGGTGTCGACCGTGGGACTTAGAAAAATTTCGGGAAGTCCGATTCGCCTGCTGGAATTACCGCACGGGCTGGACACCTCGCTCCGCCGAATCGGTTTTTTCCTTTTTTTCCGAAAAATAAATTTTTGTAATTTTTTTTAATGTTAAAAACGTTAATAAACTTCATGTTTACGCATGGATTAAACATTGAAATAATTTTAAAACGCTTATTAAAAAAGTTGGTGTCGACCGTGGGACTTAGAAAAATTTCGGGAAGTCCGATTCGCCTGCTGGAATTACCGCACGGGCAGGACACCTCGCTCCGACGAATCGGTTTTTTCCATTTTTTCCGAAAAATAAATTTTTGTAATTTTTTTTAATGTTAAAAACGTTAATAAACTTCATGTTTACGCATGGATTAAACATTGAAATAATTTTAAAACGCTTATTAAAAAAGTTGGTGTCGACCGTGGGACTTAGAAAAATTTCGGGAAGTCCGATTCGCCTGCTGGAATTACCGCACGGGCAGGACACCTCGCTCCGACGAATCGGTTTTTTCCATTTTTTTTGAAAAATAAATTTTTGTAATTTTTTTTAACGTTGAAAACGTTAATAAACATCATGTTTACGCATGGATTAAACATTGAAATAATTTTAAAACGCTTATTAAAAAAGTTGGTGTCGACCGTGGGACTTAGAAAAATTTCGGGAAGTCCGATTCGCCTGCTGGAATTACCGCACGGGCTGGACACCTCGCTCCGACGAATCGGTTTTTTCCATTTTTTTTGAAAAATAAATTTTTGTAATTTTTTTTAATGTCAAAAACGTTAATAAACGTCATGTTTACGCATGGATTAAACATTGAAATAATTTTAAAACACTTATTAAAAAAGTTGGTGTCGACCGTGGGACTTAGAAAAATTTCGGGAAGTCCGATTCGCCTGCTGGAATTACCGCACGGGCTGGACACCTCGCTCCGCCGAATCGGTATTTTCCATTTTTCTTGAAAAATAAATTTTTGTAATTTTTTTTAACGTTGAAAACGTTAATAAACATCATGTTTACGCATGGATTAAACATTGAAATAATTTTAAAACGCTTATTAAAAAAGTTGGTGTCGACCGTGGGACTTAGAAAAATTTCGGGAAGTCCGATTCGCCTGCTGGAATTACCGCACGGGCTGGACACCTCGCTCCGCCGAATCGGTATTTTCCATTTTTCTTGAAAAATAAATTTTTGTAATTTTTTTAACGTTGAAAACGTTAATAAACATCATGTTTACGCATGGATTAAACATTGAAATAATTTTAAAACGCTTATTAAAAAAGTTGGTGTCGACCGTGGGACTTAGAAAAATTTCGGGAAGTCCGATTCGCCTGCTGGAATTACCGCACGGGCAGGACACCTCGCTCCGACGAATCGGTTTTTTCCATTTTTTCCGAAAAATAAATTTTTGTAATTTTTTTTAATGTTAAAAACGTTAATAAACTTCATGTTTACGCATGGATTAAACATTGAAATAATTTTAAAACACTTATTAAAAAAGTTGGTGTCGACCGTGGGACTTAGAAAAATTTCGGAAGTCCGATTCGCCTGCTGGAATTACCGCACGGGCAGGACACCTCGCTCCGACGAATCGGTTTTTTCCATTTTTTTTGAAAAATAAATTTTTGTAATTTTTTTTAACGTTGAAAACGTTAATAAACATCATGTTTACGCATGGATTAAACATTGAAATAATTTTAAAACGCTTATTAAAAAAGTTGGTGTCGACCGTGGGACTTAGAAAAATTTCGGGAAGTCCGATTCGCCTGCTGGAATTACCGCACGGGCTGGACACCTCGCTCCGCCGAATCGGTTTTTTCCTTTTTTTCCGAAAAATAAATTTTTGTAATTTTTTTTAATGTTAAAAACGTTAATAAACTTCATGTTTACGCATGGATTAAACATTGAAATAATTTTAAAACGCTTATTAAAAAAGTTGGTGTCGACCGTGGGACTTAGAAAAATTTCGGGAAGTCCGATTCGCCTGCTGGAATTACCGCACGGGCAGGACACCTCGCTCCGACGAATCGGTTTTTTCCATTTTTTCCGAAAAATAAATTTTTGTAATTTTTTTTAATGTTAAAAACGTTAATAAACTTCATGTTTACGCATGGATTAAACATTGAAATAATTTTAAAACGCTTATTAAAAAAGTTGGTGTCGACCGTGGGACTTAGAAAAATTTCGGGAAGTCCGATTCGCCTGCTGGAATTACCGCACGGGCAGGACACCTCGCTCCGACGAATCGGTTTTTTCCATTTTTTTTGAAAAATAAATTTTTGTAATTTTTTTTAACGTTGAAAACGTTAATAAACATCATGTTTACGCATGGATTAAACATTGAAATAATTTTAAAACGCTTATTAAAAAAGTTGGTGTCGACCGTGGGACTTAGAAAAATTTCGGGAAGTCCGATTCGCCTGCTGGAATTACCGCACGGGCTGGACACCTCGCTCCGCCGAATCGGTTTTTTCCTTTTTTTCCGAAAAATAAATTTTTGTAATTTTTTTTAATGTTAAAAACGTTAATAAACTTCATGTTTACGCATGGATTAAACATTGAAATAATTTTAAAACGCTTATTAAAAAAGTTGGTGTCGACCGTGGGACTTAGAAAAATTTCGGGAAGTCCGATTCGCCTGCTGGAATTACCGCACGGGCAGGACACCTCGCTCCGACGAATCGGTTTTTTCCATTTTTTCCGAAAAATAAATTTTTGTAATTTTTTTTAATGTTAAAAACGTTAATAAACTTCATGTTTACGCATGGATTAAACATTGAAATAATTTTAAAACGCTTATTAAAAAAGTTGGTGTCGACCGTGGGACTTAGAAAAATTTCGGGAAGTCCGATTCGCCTGCTGGAATTACCGCACGGGCAGGACACCTCGCTCCGACGAATCGGTTTTTTCCATTTTTTCCGAAAAATAAATTTTTGTAATTTTTTTTAATGTTAAAAACGTTAATAAACTTCATGTTTACGCATGGATTAAACATTGAAATAATTTTAAAACGCTTATTAAAAAAGTTGGTGTCGACCGTGGGACTTAGAAAAATTTCGGGAAGTCCGATTCGCCTGCTGGAATTACCGCACGGGCAGGACACCTCGCTCCGACGAATCGGTTTTTTCCATTTTTTTTGAAAAATAAATTTTTGTAATTTTTTTTAACGTTGAAAACGTTAATAAACATCATGTTTACGCATGGATTAAACATTGAAATAATTTTAAAACGCTTATTAAAAAAGTTGGTGTCGACCGTGGGACTTAGAAAAATTTCGGGAAGTCCGATTCGCCTGCTGGAATTACCGCACGGGCTGGACACCTCGCTCCGCCGAATCGGTTTTTTCCTTTTTTTCCGAAAAATAAATTTTTGTAATTTTTTTTAATGTTAAAAACGTTAATAAACTTCATGTTTACGCATGGATTAAACATTGAAATAATTTTAAAACGCTTATTAAAAAAGTTGGTGTCGACCGTGGGACTTAGAAAAATTTCGGGAAGTCCGATTCGCCTGCTGGAATTACCGCACGGGCAGGACACCTCGCTCCGACGAATCGGTTTTTTCCATTTTTTCCGAAAAATAAATTTTTGTAATTTTTTTTAATGTTAAAAACGTTAATAAACTTCATGTTTACGCATGGATTAAACATTGAAATAATTTTAAAACGCTTATTAAAAAAGTTTACTCTTGACCGTGGGGACTTAGAAAAATTCCGGCTTGCACGGATTCGACCACTCTGTTTTTCGGAGTTTCTGAGAAAAATAAATTTTTGTAATTTTTTTCATTATGATTTCTGAGTTCTCCCAGTAGTTTA
>NW_027475797.1:2500-12500 GCF_051020985.1 Nomia melanderi | reverse complement strand
CCGCTCACGAAACTCTCTCTCGTCGTGGAATCCCCGCGTCGGAGAGTAAAACGCGAATTCATACTATGAAAACTTACGTCTCTCGACGATGGGACGATCCACGCGAAGAGTTGTTTACGTGCACGCGTATGGTGCGATTGCGTCGATTCGCTTTTCTGTACGGGGAGAAATAGAACGTTGAGTTGACTTATCGGGTCTTCGTTGGAATTACCGTCGCTGGCATTGTAAACTCCAGATGACCTTGTGATTCCTTCGTCGGGCACTGGTAAAGGGTGGCGATGATGCGTTCTATAATAGAAATACCCGTCGTAGCGTTTCTTCCGAGTCAACCCGCTCACGAAACTCTCTCTCGTCGTGGAATCCCCGCGTCGGAGAGTAAAACGCGAATTCATACTATGAAAACTTACGTCTCTCGACGATGGGACGATCCACGCGAAGAGTTGTTTACGTGTACGCGTATGGTGCGATTGCGTCGATTCGCTTTTCTGTACGGGGAGAAATAGAACGTTGAGTTGACTTATCGGGTCTTCGTTGGAATTACCGTCGCTGGCATTGTAAACTCCAGATGACCTTGTGATTCCTTCGTCGGGCACTGGTAAAGGGTGGCGATGATGCGTTCTATAATAGAAATACCCGTCGTAGCGTTTCTTCCGAGTCAACCCGCTCACGAAACTCTCTCTCTCGTCGTGGAATCCCCGCGTCGGAGAGTAAAACGCCGAAGGCTTACTATGAAACTTACGTCTCTCGACGATGGGACGATCCACGCGAAGAGTTGTTACGTGCACGCGTATGGTGCGATTGCGTCGATTCGCTTTTCTGTACGGGGAGTAATAGAACGTTGAGTTGACTTATCGGGTCTTCGTTGGAATTACCGTCGCTGGCATTGTAAACTCCAGATGACCTTGTGATTCCTTCGTCGGGCACTGGTAAAGGGTGGCGATGATGCGTTCTATAATAGAAATACCCGTCGTAGCGTTTCTTCCGAGTCAACCCGCTCACGAAACTCTCTCTCGTCGTGGAATCCCCGCGTCGGAGAGTAAAACGCGAATTCATACTATGAAAACTTACGTCTCTCGACGATGGGACGATCCACGCGAAGAGTTGTTTACGTGCACGCGTATGGTGCGATTGCGTCGATTCGCTTTTCTGTACGGGGAGAAATAGAACGTTGAGTTGACTTATCGGGTCTTCGTTGGAATTACCGTCGCTGGCATTGTAAACTCCAGATGACCTTGTGATTCCTTCGTCGGGCACTGGTAAAGGGTGGCGATGATGCGTTCTATAATAGAAATACCCGTCGTAGCGTTTCTTCCGAGTCAACCCGCTCACGAAACTCTCTCTCGTCGTGGAATCCCCGCGTCGGAGAGTAAAACGCGAATTCATACTATGAAAACTTACGTCTCTCGACGATGGGACGATCCACGCGAAGAGTTGTTTACGTGCACGCGTATGGTGCGATTGCGTCGATTCGCTTTTCTGTACGGGGAGAAATAGAACGTTGAGTTGACTTATCGGGTCTTCGTTGGAATTACCGTCGCTGGCATTGTAAACTCCAGATGACCTTGTGATTCCTTCGTCGGGCACTGGTAAAGGGTGGCGATGATGCGTTCTATAATAGAAATACCCGTCGTAGCGTTTCTTCCGAGTCAACCCGCTCACGAAACTCTCTCTCGTCGTGGAATCCCCGCGTCGGAGGGTAAAACGCGATATATAATAGTATATGCCAGTGGTTCGCGCGCGTCGTCTCTGAGATACGCGGTCGACAGAGTTCCGAAAACACGTGATGTGCCACGATTTCCGTGCGTCTTACATCTTTCGACGATGGGACGATCCACGCGAAGAGAACGTTCGTGCTTGCGTGAGGTGCAACAGCGTCGATTCGCTTTTCTGTACGGGGAGAAATAGAACGTTGAGTTGACTTATCGGGTCTTCGTTGGAATTACCGTCGCTGGCATTGTAAACTCCAGATGACCTTGTGATTCCTTCGTCGGGCACTGGTAAAGGGTGGCGATGATTCGTTCTATAATAGTAATACCCGTCGTAGCGTTTCGACCGATGTCACCCGCCACGAATGTCTCTCTCGACGTGGAAACCCCGCGCCGAAGAGTAAACGCGAAGGCTTACCATACGAAAGAAAACGGTATTATACGCCTGTGGTATGTGCGTCTCGGCTCTGTGATACGCGATCGGCAGAGTTACAAAAAAACGTTGATGGGCCACGATTTCCGTGCGTCTTACATCTTTCGACGATGGGACGATCCACGCGAAGAGTAGTTACGTGCTCGCGCGAGGTGCGATAGCGTCGATTCGCTTTTCTGTACGGGGAGAAATAGAACGATGAGTTGACTTATCGGGTCTTCGTTGGAATTACCGTCGCTGGCATTGTAAACTCCAGATGACCTTGTGATTCCTTCGTCGGGCACTGGTAAAGGGTGGCGATGATTCGTTCTATAATAGAAATACCCGTCGTAGCGATTCGGCCGAGACACCCGCCACGAAACTCTCTCTCGTCGTGGAATCCCCATGTCGGAGAGTAAAACGCGAAGGCTAACTATATAAGAAACATATAGTATTATTTATGCCTGTGGTTCTCCGTTTGTCCTACTCTCAGATACGCGACTCGGAGAGTTACGAATAATCGTGATGGACCACGATTTCTGTACGTCTTACATCTTTCGACGATGGGACGATCCACGCGAAGAGATCATTCCTGCTTGCGTGAGGTGCGATAGCGCCGATTCGCTTTTCTGTACGGGGAGAAATAGAACGATGAGTTGACTTATCGGGTCTTCGTTGGAATTACCGTCGCTGGCATTGTAAACTCCAGATGACCTTGTGATTCCTTCGTCGGGCACTGGTAAAGGGTGGCGATGATTCGTTCTATAATAGAAATACCCGTCGTAGCGATTCGGCCGTGTCACCCGCCACGAAAATCTCTCTCGTCGTGGAATCCCCGCGTCGTAGAGTAAACGCGAAGGCTTGCTATAGAAGACTATAGTTTATACGCCTGTGGTTCACCGGTTGCCTGCTCTCCGGGGTACGCGATCGCGCAGGAGTTACGGAAGAACTTGATGGGCCACGATCTCCAAGCGGCTATATCTTTCGACGATGGGACGATTCACGCGAAGAGAACGTTCGTGCATGCGTGAGGTGCGATAGCGTTGATTCGCTTGTCTGTACGGGGAGAAATAGAACGATGAGTTGACTTATCGGGTCTTCGTTGGAATTACCGTCGCTGGCATTGTAAACTCCAGATGACCTTGTGATTCCTTCGTCGGGCACTGGTAAAGGGTGGCGATGATTCGTTCTATAATAGAAATACCCGTCGTAGCGTTTCGACCGATGTCACCCGCCACGAAATTCTCTCTCGTCGTGGAATCCCCGCGTCGGAGAGTAAAACGCGAAGGCTAACTATATAAGAAACATATAGTATTATTTATGCCTGTGGTTCTCCGTTTGTCCTACTCTCAGATACGCGACTCGGAGAGTTACGAATAATCGTGATGGACCACGATTTCTGTACGTCTTACATCTTTCGACGATGGGACGATCCACGCGAAGAGATCATTCCTGCTTGCGTGAGGTGCGATAGCGCCGATTCGCTTTTCTGTACGGGGAGAAATAGAACGATGAGTTGACTTATCGGGTCTTCGTTGGAATTACCGTCGCTGGCATTGTAAACTCCAGATGACCTTGTGATTCCTTCGTCGGGCACTGGTAAAGGGTGGCGATGATTCGTTCTATAATAGAAATACCCGTCGTAGCGATTCGGCCGTGTCACCCGCCACGAAAATCTCTCTCGTCGTGGAATCCCCGCGTCGTAGAGTAAACGCGAAGGCTTGCTATAGAAGACTATAGTTTATACGCCTGTGGTTCACCGGTTGCCTGCTCTCCGGGGTACGCGATCGCGCAGGAGTTACGGAAGAACTTGATGGGCCACGATCTCCAAGCGGCTATATCTTTCGACGATGGGACGATTCACGCGAAGAGAACGTTCGTGCATGCGTGAGGTGCGATAGCGTTGATTCGCTTGTCTGTACGGGGAGAAATAGAACGATGAGTTGACTTATCGGGTCTTCGTTGGAATTACCGTCGCTGGCATTGTAAACTCCAGATGACCTTGTGATTCCTTCGTCGGGCACTGGTAAAGGGTGGCGATGATTCGTTCTATAATAGAAATACCCGTCGTAGCGTTTCGACCGATGTCACCCGCCACGAAATTCTCTCTCGTCGTGGAATCCCCGCGTCGGAGAGTAACCGCCGAAGGCTTGCTATAGAAGACTATAGTTTATACGCCTGTGGTTCACCGGTTGCCGGCTCTCCGGGGCACGCGATCGCGCGAAGGTTACGGAGGGACGTGAAGCGCCCGAGCAATGAAACGTCCGCAGGAGGAAACGAGCAACCGCCGAACATTGTTTCGCGACGTTTCCATAATGTATTGTCGTTTCGCTCGCATCCCGCTTCTTTCCCCTAGTTTCCTCGACGCGTAGTTTCGCAGCCTTAGTGGACGAATCATTCTCGATTCGAGGAAAGATATGCAGTGGGGCGTGCAATGAGCCCGCCAGAGACCACGATCTCCAATGCGTCTTTACATCTTTCGACGATGGGATGATCCACGCGAAGAGAACGTTCGTGCTTGCGCGAGGTGCGTTAGCGTCGATTCGCTTTTCTGTACGGGGAGAAATAGAACGATGAGTTGACTTATCGGGTCTTCGTTGGAATTACCGTCGCTGGCATTGTAAACTCCAGATGACCTTGTGATTCCTTCGTCGGGCACTGGTAAAGGGTGGCGATGATTCGTTCTATAATAGAAATACCCGTCGTAGCGATTCGGCCGAGTCACCCGCCACGAAACTGTCTCTCTTTCGTCGTGGAAACCCCGCGTCGGAGAGTAAAACGCGCGAAGGCTGTGACTGTAACATATATATATACAGTATACAATGCCTGTGGTTTTTGCGCGTGTCGGCTCTTCGGTATACGCGATCGGCCAGAGTTACGGAGGGACGGTGAAGCGCACGAGAAATTGAAACGGCCGCACGATTGGAACCGAGCAACCGTCGAACATTGTTTCGCGACGTTTCCATAATGCGTTTTCGTTTCGCTCGCATACCGCTTCTTTTCCCCTAGTCTCTGAGACGCGTTTTCGAGCCGTTCTTCTACTATCGATTCTCGTAGAGAGAAGGGACCGGGTAGTCTGGAAGTGGAACCCGCATCTTGCGTGTACCGTACACGGAATTGAGAGGACCGGCCGTGAAGCTCGTTTTAAAGCCGTGCGTCTGACACCCAACTCTTGCGCGCCAATTTCGCGGCAAGAGATAATATGGGACGAATGACCGGCAAAGAGCCAGCTGTGAAGTCTGTTTTTTTAATCGAATCCGTGGACGTGTGTATGCCGTAGCGTCGCTCGTCGTGTTCGTTCATGGTCGTTCCGAGAGAAAGAACGAAAGCGGTAACGAAGGGACCGGCCGTGAAGCTCGTTTTAAAGCCGCGCGTCTGACACCCAACTCTTGCGCGCCAATTTCGCGGCAAGAGATAACATGGGACGAATGACCGGCAAAGAGCCAGCTGTGAAGTCTTTTTTCATTATTTGCTTTCAATCGATCGATCGGTACGATTCGTGCAACGTTTCGCGCGATGCGACGCGAAAACATGCGCGCAACAATAGATGCGTCTGATCGGAAGAACGCGAGGGTCGACTGCACGCGATGGATTCAGTATCGGGTAGGATACAAAATATATCCCCGTCGTTTCCACGCGTGCGAGTCTTCTGCGTCTTTCGCGGGTTTTTGAATGCACTATACGCCCGGAACGTCGAGAAATATATACATATTACTTGAACGTTTTTCGTCTCGAAAGGCTTCGGTGTCGTCTCCAAGGCGACGCCTGAATCTCCTTCGCGCGCTGGTCGGAGATTCAGGTATCAACTTTTATCTTCTCTTTGAAAGAAGAGAGATATTAGGTCGAACAAATGAGAATAAAATTATATATGTGAAATATAAAATTTATACGATTACCCTGAACGGTGGATCACTTGGCTCGTGGGTCGTGAAGAACGCAGCTAATTGCGCGTCAACGTGTGAACTGCAGGACACATGAACATCGACATTTCGAACGCACATTGCGGTCCACGGATACAATTCCTGGACCACGCCTGGCTGAGGGTCGTTTACGTACCATACACTGCTTGCGTAGCTCTGTCAAATCCCCGCCGTCGTTCACCTCTTCGGATCGAACGTTTTTTTACCGAAGGGCGCAAAGAACGTTTCTGAGTCGGGTTAAGAGAAGGATGCTACGTACGAGCGAACGATGGGTGTCTCGTCGGCGTTTGTCGCGGACACGCGAAAATTCTGTGAATTTCACGGACAGTGTACGTTCTAGTTGTTGCAAAACGATCGGAATCGTTTGTATGGACTCGCGTGAGTGTTCGCGGCGTCGTGCGTCGTTCAATTACGACCGCCCGCGGATACCGCTCCACTGCGATATGGATCTGAGCGACAACTTTTTCGGCTGTTCGTGAGATGAACGGTTTCGTGTGTTTAGAAAAATTTTTTTCCCGCGCTCCCGACGTCACCTGAAATGATGCGTCAGAGGTGAAAGAAAATATTAAGAAGTCGAGAGAGAGAGAGACTACACACGTTTTATTCATATTTTGTATACCGTGCGTGAGACGGATGTGCACGACACGTCGTATGTCGGTATATTACCGACTGGCCCCAGGGAGATTGTTTTCTTCCTCTCTTACGAATGAGATGTACGTTTCGGAGGATCGTCGTTACCGAAACACACGGCAAAACGAGACTTCTCGCAGCAGAACCTTTATACACAATACACATCGACTCTTTTTACCCCGAGAGAGAGAGAAAAGGTGTATTTCTTTTTTTTATTTTTCGAATTCGACGCACGAACGCTTTGACGACTGGAGAAAAACACGGTGTGTGTTAAAATCGTGCGGGACGAGCATGCGTATTCGTAACGGGTCGAATAGTTCTTATTCCCCGTCGTCGCGTGTCCTCGCTGGACCACCACCGTGCGCTTCCGCCACGTTCAGTTGAATTTCGAAATATATATATATAAAAAGAATCACCATATACTCTCTTTCGGGAGGTGTATTTTTATCGGTTTCTGCTATAGAGAAGAGACGGAGATCGTGTTGTGAGGTGTAACGTTTCTGTATCCCCGTTTCGGAGGATCGTCGTTATCGGCGGAACACACGTCAAAACGAGACTTCTCGCAGAACCTTTATACACAATACACATCGACTCTTTTACCCCGAGAGAGAGAAAAGGTGTTTTTCTTTTTTTTTTATTTTTCGAATTCGACGCACGAACGCTTTGACGACTGGAGAAAAACACGGTGTGTGTTAAAATCGTGCGGGACGAGCATGCGTATTCGTAACGGGTCGAATAGTTCTTATTCCCCGTCGTCGCGTGTCCTCGCTGGACCACCACCGTGCGCTTCCGCCACGTTCAGTTGTATTTCGAAATATATATATATATAAAAAGAATCACCATATACTCTCTTTCGGGAGGTGTATTTTTATCGGTTTCTGCTATAGAGAAGAGACGGACGATCGTGTGTGACACCACGTGGTAACGTTTCCGTATCCCCGTAAAATACGTTTATCTTTTCTCGTAGAAAAGAGAGAGGAAGAGGCAGGAGCTCCTCTTTGGCGAGGCTTTCGAACGTCGCGTCCCGTCCGCCGGAATATAATGATATAAATATATAACCGCCGCCGACTTTGTGCGAAAGCGTTGAAACGAACGCGTCGGTCGCCCCATGGTGTGTGTTTGTCGTGTCTTCTTTTCCTCTTCTGCACTTCTCTTCACTGTCGATCGCGAGACCGCGCGAGATCCGCTTCGGTCGTCCAGTCCCCGAAAATTCTTCTCGGACGGGCGTTAAAGTTAACCGGAGCGCGAGATCGTCTAGCGAGAGTCTTTTTCGCGATCGAGTAAAATGTGATAGAAGAAGGAGAAGAGTGTAAAAAGAGAATATAGACACGCGACGCAGCAGAGACCACTGGTGAGGCGCATAAGACGCGTTCGCGAACGATTTTTCGCGACGATACGGAGTCGCGCGTGTCGCGGTATATTTATCATTTATATACGTTATAATATGAATATTGTTGTGTTCGAACGCACTCTCCTCTAGACTTTGTTTTTTTTGCCTTTGAGCGATTTTTATGAAATTCGATTGAATTTTCATACAATTCACGTTCACGACGACCTCAGAGTAGGCGAGATTACCCGCTGAATTTAAGCATATTACTAAGCGGAGGAAAAGAAACTAACAAGGATTTCCTTAGTAGCTGCGAGCGAACAGGAATTAGCCCAGCACTGAATCCCGCGGTTCCGCCGTAGGGAAATGTAGTGTTCAGGAGGGTCCATTTATCCCGTGACGTCGAACCGCGTCCAAGTCCATCTTGAATGGGGCCATTTACCCGTAGAGGGTGCCAGGCCCGTAGCGACCGGTACGCGTTTCGGGAGGACCTTTCCTTAGAGTCGGGTTGCTTGAGAGTGCAGCCCTAAGTGGGTGGTAAACTCCATCTAAGGCTAAATATGACCACGAGACCGATAGCGAACAAGTACCGTGAGGAAAGTTGAAAAGAACTTTGAAGAGAGAGTTCAAGAGTACGTGAAACCGTTCAGGGGTAAACCTGAGAAACCCAAAAGATCGAATGGGGAGATTCATCGTCGACGAGGCTGGCTTCCGTTGGCGCGCAGATACCCCGCGTATGGACCTTCGTGGTTCCAATGCGCGAGGGTACACCGCCTTCGGCCTAAATGTTCCGGCAACGTAGTCGTGCACTTCTCCCTTAGTAGAACGTCGCGACCCGTTGCGTGTCGGTCTACGGCCCGAGTGGTTGCCTGCCGCGTCGCCTTTGGCGCACGCGACAGACCCTCGGCGGCCCGGCCGGCTGCGCGACGGTACTCTGACGGTATCGGGCCGCAACCAATCCATTTTCGAATGTATGTGCGTCAGGCCCGCCGCAAGCTCGATCAGTATACCCTCGGAGGTACGGACCTGGTGCCGGCTCCGAGCCTGGTCAGCTGTTGGCAGGCGGTGTCCTCGGACTGGCCAAGCTTCGAATTACCGGTCGGCGACGCTACTGCTTTGGGTACTCTCAGGACCCGTCTTGAAACACGGACCAAGGAGTCTAACATGTGCGCGAGTCATTGGGATTTTGTAAAC
This sequence comes from Nomia melanderi, assembly GCF_051020985.1. NCBI lineage: Eukaryota > Metazoa > Arthropoda > Insecta > Hymenoptera > Halictidae > Nomia > Nomia melanderi. The sequence goes on along the minus strand of NW_027475797.1, from coordinate 3,311 downwards.
CTAAAGGCGGAATGAAAGTGAAGGTCGTTCCTTAGCGTCGACCGAGGGAGGATGGGCCGCGTTGCGATGCGGCCTCGCACTCCCGGGGCGTCTCGTTCTCATTGCGAGAAGAGGCGCACCCAGAGCGTACACGTTGGGACCCGAAAGATGGTGAACTATGCCTGGTCAGGACGAAGTCAGGGGAAACCCTGATGGAGGTCCGTAGCGATTCTGACGTGCAAATCGATCGTCGGAACTGGGTATAGGGGCGAAAGACTAATCGAACCATCTAGTAGCTGGTTCCCTCCGAAGTTTCCCTCAGGATAGCTGGCACTCGCTTGTTCCTCCGTGAACTTGTGCGAGTTTCATCTGGTAAAGCGAATGATTAGAGGCCTTGGGGCCGAAACGACCTCAACCTATTCTCAAACTTTAAATGGGTGAGATCTCTGGCTTGCTTGGATCAATGAAGCCACGAGATTTATGAATCAGAGTGCCAAGTGGGCCAATTTTGGTAAGCAGAACTGGCGCTGTGGGATGAACCAAACGCAGAGTTAAGGCGCCTAAGTCGACGCTTATGGGATACCATGAAAGGCGTTGGTTGCTTAAGACAGCAGGACGGTGGCCATGGAAGTCGGAATCCGCTAAGGAGTGTGTAACAACTCACCTGCCGAAGCAACTAGCCCTGAAAATGGATGGCGCTGAAGCGTCGCGCCTATACTCCGCCGTCAGCGGCAAATGGGGCGGGATTCTTCCTTTACGGGTCGAATCCTCCATGAAGCTCTGACGAGTAGGAGGGTCGCGGCGGTGTGCGCAGAAGGGTCTGGGCGTGAGC
>NW_027475796.1:0-31222 GCF_051020985.1 Nomia melanderi | reverse complement strand
TTTTATATAGTTTTGTTAGTTTTATATAGTTTTATATTGTTTTATATAGTTTTGGTAGTTTTGTATAGTTTTATATAGTTTTATATAGTTTTGTTAGTTTTATATAGTTTTATATAGTTTTATATAGTTTTGTTAGTTTTGTATAGTTTTATATAGTTTTATATAGTTTTACATAGTTTTATATAGTTTTGTTAGTTTTATATAGTTTTATATTGTTTTATATAGTTTTGTTAGTTTTGTATAGTTTTATATAGTTTTATATAGTTTTGTTAGTTTTATATAGTTTTATATAGTTTTATATAGTTTTATATAGTTTTGTTAGTTTTGTATAGTTTTATATAGTTTTATATAGTTTTATAGAGATTTATATAGTTTTATATAGTTTTATATAGTTTTATGTAGTTTTGTTAGTTTTACATAGTTTTATATAGATTTATATAGTTTTATATAGTTTTATATATTTTTATTAGTTTTATATACTTTTATAGAATTTGGAATAGTTTTATATAGGTATTAGTTTTATATAGTTTTATATAGTTTTGTTAGTTTTGTATAGTATTATATTGTTTTATATAGTTTTATATAGTTTTATATAGTTTTGTTAGTTTTGTATAGTTTTATATAGTTTTATATAGTTTTATATAGTTTTATATAGTTTTATATAGTTTCATATAGTTTTATATAGTTTTATATAGTTTTGTTAGTTTACATAGTTTTATATAGATTTATATAGTTTTATATAGTTTTATATATTTTTATTAGTTTTATATACTTTTATAGAATTTGGAATAGTTTTATATAGGTATTAGTTTTATATAGTTTTATATAGTTTTATATAGTTTTATATAGTTTTATATAGTTTTGTTAGTTTTATACAGTTTTATATAGTTTTATATAGTTTTATATGTTTTTGTTAGTTTTATATAGTTTTATATAGTGTTATATAGTTTTATATAGTTTTGTTAGTTTTTTATCGTTTTATATAGGTGTATATAGTTTTGTTCGTTTTATACAGTTTCAGACAGTTTTATATAGTTTTATATAGTTTTATATGGTTCTATATAGTTTATAGAGTTTTATATAGTATTATATAGTTTTACATAGTTGTATTAGCTTTATATAGTTTTATATAGTTTTATATAATTTTACATTGTTTTATATAGTTTTGTTAGTTTTATATAGTTTTATGTAGTTTTATAGAGTTTTATATAGTTTTATAAAGTTTTATATGGTTTTGTTAGTTTTGTATAGTTTTAAACAGTTTTATATAGTTTTATATAGTTTTGTATAGTTTTAAACAGTTTTATATAGTTTTATTAGTTTTATATAGTTTTAAATAGTTTTATATAGTTTTATATAGTTTTATATAGTTTTATATAGTTTTGTTAGTTTTATAAAGTTTCATATAGTTTTATATAGTTTTATAGAGTTTTATATAGTTTTATATAGTTTTATATAGTTTTATATAGTTTTATATAGTTTTAAATAGTTTTATATAGTTTTATATAGTTTTAAATAGTATTATATAATTTTATATAGTTTTATATAGTTTTATATAGTTTTATATAGTTTTGTTAGTTTTGTATAGTTTTATATAGTTTTATATAGTTTTATATAGTTTTATATAGTTTTATATAGTTTTATATAGTTTTATATAGTTTTAAATAGTTTTATATGGTTTTGTTAGTTTTGTATAGTTTTAAACAGTTTTATATAATTTTATATAGTTTTGTTAGTTTTGTATAGTTTTATATAGTTTTGTATAGTTTTATATAGTTTTATATAGTTTTATATAGTTTTATATAGTTTTATATAGTTTTGTTAGTTTTTTATCGTTTTATATAGTTGTATATAGTTTTGTTAGTTTTATACAGTTTCAGACAGTTTTATATAGTTTTATATAGTTTTATATGGTTCTATATAGTTTTATACAGTTTTATATAGTATTATATAGTTTTACATAGTTTTATTAGCTTTATATAGTTTTATATCGTTTTATATAATTTTACATTGTTTTATATAGTTTTATATAGTTTTATATAGTTTTGTTAGTTTTGTATAGTTTTATATAGTTTTATATAGTTTTATATAGTTTTATATAGTTTTATATAGTTTTATATAGTTTCATATAGATTTATATAGTTTTATATAGTTTTGTTAGTTTTACATAGTTTTATATAGATTTATATAGTTTTATATAGTTTATATATTTTTATTAGTTTTATATACTTTTATAGAATTTTGAATAGTTTTATATAGGTTTATTAGTTTTATATAGTTTTATATAGTTTTATATAGTTTTATATAGTTTTGTTAGTTTTATACAGTTTTATATAGTTTTATATAGTTTGATATAGTTTTGTTAGTTTGATATAGTTTTATATAGTGTTATATGGTTTTATATAGTTGTATATAGTTTTGTTAGTTTTATACAGTTTCAGACAGTTTTATATAGTTTTATATAGTTTTATATGGTTCTATATAGTTTTATACAGTTTTATATAGTATTATATAGTTTTACATAGTTTTATTAGCTTTATATAGTTTTATATCGTTTTATATAATTTTACATTGTTTTATATAGTTTTGTTAGTTTTATATAGTTTTATATAGTTTTATAGAGTTTTATATAGTTTTATATAGTTTTATATAGTTTTAAATAGTTCTAAATAGTTTTATATAGTTTTATATAGTTTTATATAGTTTTATATAGTTTTGTTAGTTTTATATAGTTTCATATAGTTTTATATAGTTTTATAGAGTTTTATATAGTTTTTTATAGTTTTATATACTTTTATATAGTTTTATATAGTTTTATATAGTTTTATATAGTGTTATATAGTTTTATTTAGTTCTATTAGTTTTATATCCTTTTATACAGTTGTATATAGCTTTATTAGTTTTATATAGTTTTATATAGTTTTATATAGTTTTATATAGTTTTGTTAGTTTTATATAGTTTTGTTAGTTTTGTATAGTTTTATATAGTATTGTTACTTTGTATAGTCTTATATAGTTTTATATAGTTTTAATTAGTTTTATATAGTTTTATATAGTTTTATTAGTTATATACGGTTTTATATAGTTTTATTAGTTTTATATCGTTTTATATAGTGGTATATAGTTGTATATAATTTTAAATAGTTTTAAATAGTTTTATATAGTTTTATATAGTTTTGTTAGTTTTGTATAGTTTTATATTGTTTTATATAGTTTTATATAGTTTTATATAGTTTTGTTAGTTTTGTATAGTTTTATATAGTTTTATAGAGTTTTATATAGTTTTATATAGTTTTATTAGTTATATACAGTTTTATATAGTTTTATTAGTTTTATATCGTTTTATATAGTGGTATATAGTTGTATATAGTTTTGTTAGTTTTATATAGTTTTATATAGTTTTAAATAGGTTTTAAATAGTTTTATATAGTTTCATATAGTTTTATATAGTTTTATATAGTTTTGTTAGTTTTACATAGTTTTATATAGATTTATATAGTTTTATATAGTTTTATATATTTTTATTACTTTTATATACTTTTATAGAATTTTGAATAGTTTTATATAGGTTTATTAGTTTTATATAGTTTTATATAGTTTTATATAGTTTTGTTAGTTTTATACAGTTTTATATAGTTTTATATAGTTTTGTTATTTTTATATAGTTTTATATAGTGTTATATAGTTTTCTTAGTTTTTTATCGTTTTATATAGTTGTATATAGTTTTGTTAGTTTTATACAGTTTCAGACAGTTTTATATAGTTTTATATAGTTTTATATGGTTCTATGTAGTTTTATACAGTTTCAGAACGTTCTACATAGTCTTACATAGCTTTACATAGTTTTATATAGTTTTATATAGTTTTATATAGTTTTATAGAGATTTATATAGTTTTATATAGTTTTATATAGTTTTATGTAGTTTTATATAGTTTTATATAGTTTTATCTAGTTTTATATAGTGTTATACAGTTTATAGAGTTTTATATAGTTTTATATAGTTTTGTTAGTTTTATATAGTTTTATATAGTTTTATATAGTTTTATATAGTTTTATATAGTTTTGTTAGGTTTACATAGTTTTATATAGTTTTATATAGTTTTATATAGTTTATATAGTTTTATACAGTTTTGTTAGTTTTGTATAGTTTTATATAGTTTCATATAGTTTTATATAGTTTTATAGAGTTTTATATAGTTTTATATAGTTTTATTAGTTATATACAGTTTTATATAGTTTTATTAGTTTTATATCGTTTTATATAGTGGTATATAGTAGCATATAGTTTTGTTAGTTTTATATAGTTTTATATGGTTTTATATAGTTTTAAATAGTTTTAAATAGTTTTATATAGTTTTATATAGTTTTATATAGTTTTGTTAGTTTTGTATAGTTTTATATAGTTTTGTATAGTTTTATATAGTTTTAAATAGGTTTTAAATATTTTTATATAGTTTCATATAGTTTTATATAGTTTTATATAGTTTTGTTAGTTTTACATAGTTTTATATAGATTTATATAGTTTTATATAGTTTTATATATTTTTATTAGTTTTATATACTTTTATAGAATTTTGAATAGTTTTATATAGGTTTATTAGTTTTATATTGTTTTATATAGTTTTATATAGTTTTATATAGTTTTGTTAGTTTTATACAGTTTTATATAGTTTTATATAGTTTTATATAGTTTTGTTATTTTTATATAGTTTTATATAGTGTTATATAGTTTTATATAGTTTTCTTATTTTTTTATCGTTTTATATAGTTGTATATAGTTTTATATAGTTTTATATAGTTTTATATAGTTTTACATAGTTTTATATAGTTTTGTTAGTTTTATATAGTTTTATATAGTACTATATAGTTTTATATAGTTTTATATACTTTTATATAGTGTTACATAGTTTTATGTAGTTTTGTTAGTTTTATATAGTTTTATAGAGCACTATATTGTTTTATATAGTTTTATTAGTTTTACATAATTTAGTATAGTTTTGTATAGTTTTATATAGTTCTATAGAGTTTTATATAGGTTGATATAGTTTTGTTAGTTTTGTATAGTTTTATATAGTTTTGTATAGCTTTATATAGTTTTATATAGTTTTATATAGTTTTATATAGTTTTATATAGTTTTACATAGTTTTATATAGTTTTGTTAGTTTTATATAGTTTTATATAGTACTATATAGTTTTATACAGTTTTATATAGTTTTATATAGTTTTATATAGTGTTACATAGTTTTATATAGTTTTGTTAGTTTTATATAGTTTTATAGAGTACTATATAGTTTTATATAGTTTTATTACTTTTACATAATTTTGTATAGTTTTGTATAGTTTCATATAGTTCTATAGAGTTTTATATAGGTTGATATAGTTTTGTTAGTTTTATATAGTTTAATACAGTTTTATACAGTTTTATATAGTTTTATATAGTTTTGATAGTTTTGTATAGTTTTATATAGTTTTATATAGTTTTGTTAGGTTTACATAGTTTTATATAGTTTTATATAGTTTTATATAGTTTATATAGTTTTATACAGTTTTGTTAGTTTTGTATAGTTTTATATAGTTTCATATAGTTTTATATAGTTTTATAGAGTTTTATATAGTTTTATATAGTTTTATTAGTTATATACAGTTTTATATAGTTTTATTAGTTTTATATCGTTTTATATAGTGGTATATAGTAGCATATAGTTTTGTTAGTTTTATATAGTTTTATATGGTTTTATATAGTTTTAAATAGTTTTAAATAGTTTTATATAGTTTTATATAGTTTTATATAGTTTTGTTAGTTTTGTATAGTTTTATATAGTTTTGTATAGTTTTATATAGTTTTAAATAGGTTTTAGATATTTTTATATAGTTTCATATAGTTTTATATAGTTTTATATAGTTTTGTTTGTTTTACATAGTTTTGTATAGATTTATATAGTTTTATATAGTTTTATATATTTTTATTAGTTTTATATACTTTTATAGAATTTTGAATAGTTTTATATAGGTTTATTAGTTTTATATTGTTTTATATAGTTTTATATAGTTTTATATAGTTTTGTTAGTTTTATACAGTTTTATATAGTTTATATAGTTTTATATAGTTTTGTTAGTTTTATACAGTTTTATATAGTTTTATATAGTTTTATATAGTTTTGTTATTTTTATATAGTTTTATATATTTTTATTAGTTTTATATACTTTTATAGAATTTTGAATAGTTTTATATAGGTTTATTAGTTTTATATAGTTTTATATAGTTTTATATAGTTTTATATAGTTTTGTTAGTTTTATACAGTTTTATATAGTTTTATATAGTTTGATATAGTTTTGTTAGTTTGATATAGTTTTATATAGTGTTATATGGTTTTATATAGTTTTCATAGTTTTTTATCGTTTTATATAGTTGTATATAGTTTTGTTAGTTTTATACAGTTTCAGACAGTTTTATATAGTTTTATATAGTTTTATATGGTTCTATGTAATTTTATACAGTTTATATAGTATTATATAGTTTTACATAGTTTTATTAGCTTTATATAGTTTTATATCATTTTAGATAATTTTACATTGTTTTATATAGTTTTGTTAGTTTTATATAGTTTTATATAGTTTTATATAGTTTTGTTAGGTTTACATAGTTTTATATAGTTTTATATAGTTTTATATAGTTTATATAGTTTTATATAGTTTTGTTAGGTTTACATAGTTTTATATAGTTTTATATAGTTTTATATAGTTTATATAGTTTTATACAGTTTTGTTAGTTTTGGTATAGTTTTCTATAGTTTCATATAGTTTTATATAGTTTTATAGAGTTTTATATAGTTTTATATAGTTTTATTAGTTATATACAGTTTTATATAGTTTTATTAGTTTTATATCGTTTTATATAGTGGTATATAGTTGTAAATAGTTTTGTTAGTTTTATATAGTTTTATATAGTTTTTAAATAGTTTTAAATAGTTTTATATAGTTTTATATAGTTTTGTTAGTTTTGTATAGTTTTATATAGTTTTGTATAGCTTTATATAGTTTTATATAGTTTTATATAGTTTTATATAGTTTTATATAGTTTTACATAGTTTTATATAGTTTTGTTAGTTTTATATAGTTTTATATAGTACTATATAGTTTTATACAGTTTTATATAGTTTTATATAGTTTTATATAGTGTTACATAGTTTTATATAGTTTTGTTAGTTTTATATAGTTTTATAGAGTACTATATAGTTTTATATAGTTTTATTACTTTTACATAATTTTGTATAGTTTTGTATAGTTTCATATTGTTCTATAGAGTTTTATATAGGTTGATATAGTTTTGTTAGTTTTATATAGTTTAATACAGTTTTATACAGTTTTATATAGTTTTATATAGTTTTGATAGTTTTGTATAGTTTTATATAGTTTTATATAGTTTTGTTAGGTTTACATAGTTTTATATAGGTTTATTAGTTTTATATTGTTTTATATAGTTTTATATAGGTTTTAGATATTTTTATATAGTTTCATATAGTTTTATATAGTTTTATATAGTTTTGTTAGTTTTACATAGTTTTGTATAGATTTATATAGTTTTATATAGTTTTATATATTTTTATTAGTTTTATATACTTTTATAGAATTTTGAATAGTTTTATATAGGTTTATTAGTTTTATATTGTTTTATATAGTTTTATATAGTTTCATATAGATTTATATAGTTTTATATAGTTTTGTTAGTTTTACATACTTTTATATAGATTTATATAGTTTTATATAGTTTTATATATTTTTATTAGTTTTATATACTTTTATAGAATTTTGAATAGTTTTATATAGGTTTATTAGTTTTATATAGTTTTATATAGTTTTATATAGTTTTATATAGTTTTGTTAGTTTTATACAGTTTTATATAGTTTTATATAGTTTGATATAGTTTTGTTAGTTTGATATAGTTTTATATAGTGTTATATGGTTTTATATAGTTTTCATAGTTTTTTATCGTTTTATATAGTTGTATATAGTTTTGTTAGTTTTATACAGTTTCAGACAGTTTTATATAGTTTTATATAGTTTTATATGGTTCTATGTAATTTTATACAGTTTATATAGTATTATATAGATTTACATAGTTTTATTAGCTTTATATAGTTTTATATCATTTTAGATAATTTTACATTGTTTTATATAGTTTTGTTAGTTTTATATAGTTTTATATAGTTTTATATAGTTTTGTTAGGTTTACATAGTTTTATATAGTTTTATATAGTTTTATATAGTTTATATAGTTTTATATAGTTTTGTTAGGTTTACATAGTTTTATATAGTTTTATATAGTTTTATATAGTTTATATAGTTTTATACAGTTTTTGTTAGTTTTGTATAGTTTTCTATAGTTTCATATAGTTTTATATAGTTTTATAGAGTTTTATATAGTTTTATATAGTTTTATTAGTTATATACAGTTTTATATAGTTTTATTAGTTTTATATCGTTTTATATAGTGGTATATAGTTGTAAATAGTTTTGTTAGTTTTATATAGTTTTATATAGTTTTAAATAGTTTTAAATAGTTTTATATAGTTTTATATAGTTTTGTTAGTTTTGTATAGTTTTATATAGTTTTGTATAGCTTTATATAGTTTTATATAGTTTTATATAGTTTTATATAGTTTTATATAGTTTTACATAGTTTTATATAGTTTTGTTAGTTTTATATAGTTTTATATAGTACTATATAGTTTTATACAGTTTTATATAGTTTTATATAGTTTTATATAGTGTTACATAGTTTTATATAGTTTTGTTAGTTTTATATAGTTTTATAGAGTACTATATAGTTTTATATAGTTTTATTACTTTTACATAATTTTGTATAGTTTTGTATAGTTTCATATTGTTCTATAGAGTTTTATATAGGTTGATATAGTTTTGTTAGTTTTATATAGTTTAATACAGTTTTATACAGTTTTATATAGTTTTATATAGTTTTGATAGTTTTGTATAGTTTTATATAGTTTTATATAGTTTTGTTAGTTTTGTATAGTTTTATATTGTTTTATATAGTTTTATATAGTTTTATATATTTTTATTAGTTTTAAATACTTTTATAGAATTTTGAATAGTTTTATATAGGTTTATTAGTATATATAGTTTTATATAGTTTTATATAGTTTTATATAGTTTTGTTTGTTTTGTATAGTTTTATATTGTTTTATATACTTTTGTTAGTTTTGTATAGTTTTATATAGTTTTATATAGTTTTGTTAGTGTTATATAGTTTTATATAGTTTTATATAGTTTTGTTAGTTTTGTATAGTTTTATATAGTTTTATATAGTTTTATATAGTTTTATATAGTTTTATATAGTTTTGTTAGTTTTGTATAGTATTATATAGTTTTATATAGTTTTATATAGTTTTATATAGTTTTATATGGTTTTGTTAGTTTTGTATAGTTTTAAACAGTTTTATATAATTTTATATAGTTTTGTTAGTTTTGTATAGTTTTATATAGTTTTGTATAGTTTTATATTGTTTTATATAGTTTTATATAGTTTTATATAAATTTGTTAGTTTTTTATCGTTTTATATAGTTGTATATAGTTTTGTTAGTTTCATACAGTTTCAGACAGTTTTATATAGTTTTATATAGTTTTATATGGTTCTATATAGTTTTATACAGTTTTATATAGTATTATATAGTTTTACATAGTTTTATTAGCTTTATATAGTTTTATATCGTTTTATATAATTTTACATTGTTTTATATAGTTTTGTTAGTTTTATATAGTTTTATATAGTTTTATAGAGTTTTATATAGTTTTAAATAGTTTTATATAGTTTTATAGAGTTTTATATAGTTTTATATAGTTTTATTAGTTATATACAGTTTTATATAGTTTTATTAGTTTTAAATCGTTTTATATAGTGGTATATAGTTTTATATAGTTTTGTTAGTTTTATATAGTTTTATATAGTTTTATATAGTTTTATATAGTTTTATAAAGTTTTATATTGTTTTATATAGTTTCATATAGTTTTATATAGTGTTATATAGTTTTATATAGTTTTGTTAGTTTTGTATAGTTTTATATTGTTTTATATAGTTTTATATAGTTTTATATAGTTTTGTTAGTTTTGTATATTTTTATGTAGTTTTATATAGTTTTATATTGTTTTATATAGTTTTATATAGTTTCATATAGTTTTATATAGTTTTATAGAGTTTTATATATTTTTATAAAGTTTTATATAGTTTTATATAGTGTTATATAGTTTTATAGAGTTTTATAGAGTTTTATATAGTTTTATATAGTTTTATATAGTTTCATATAGTTTTATATAGTTTCATATAGTTTTATATAGTTTTGTTAGTTTTGTATAGTTTTATATAGTTTTATATAGTTTTATATAGTTTTATATAGTTTTAAATAGTTTCATATAGTTTTATATAGTTTTATATAGTTCTATATAGTTTTGTTAGTTTTGTATAGTTTTATATAGTTTTATATAGGTTTATTAGTTTTATATAGTTTTATATAGTTTTATATAGTTTTATTAGTTATATACAGTTTTATATAGTTTTATTAGTTTTAAATCGTTTTATATAGTGGTATATAGTTTTATATAGTTTTGTTAGTGTTATATAGTTTTATATAGTTTTATATAGTTTTATATAGTTTTATATAGTTTCATATAGTTTTGTTAGTTTCGTATAGTCTTATATGGTTTTATATAGTTTTGTTAGTTTTGTATAGTTCTATATACTTTTATATAGTTTTGTTAGTTTTATATAGTTTTTATATAGTTTTATATAGTTTTGTTAGTTTTGTATAGTTTTATATAGTTTTATATAGGTTTATTAGTTTTATATAGTTTTATATAGTTTTATATAGTTTTAAACAGTTTTAAATAGTTTGAAATAGTTTTATATAGTTTTATATAGTTTTATATAGTTTTGTTAGTTTTGTATAGTTTTATATAGTTTTGTATAGTTTTACATAGTTTTATATAGTTTTATATAGTTTTATATAGTTTTATATAGTTTTATATAGTTTTACATAGATTTATATAGTTTTGTTAGTTTTATATAGTTTTATATAGTACTATATAGTTTTATATAGTTTTATATAGTTTTATATAGTGTTACATAGTTTTATATAGTTTTGTTAGTTTTATATAGTCTTATAGAGTACTATATAGTTTTATATAGTTTTATTAGTTTTACATAATTTTGTATAGTTTTGTATAGTTTTATATAGCTCTATAGAGTTTTATATAGATTGATATAGTTTTGTTAGTTTTATATAGTTTAATACAGTTTTATATAGTTTTATATAGTTTTATATAGTTTTGTTAGTTTTGTTTAGTTTTATATAGTTTTATATAGTTTTATATAGTTTTGTTAGTTTTATATAGTTTTATATAGTTTTATAGAGTTTTATATATTTTTATATAGTTTTATATAGTTTTATATAGTTTTATATAGTTTTATATAGTTTCATATAGTTTTATATAGTTTTATATAGTTTTGTTAGTTTTAAATAGTTTTATATAGTTTTATAAAGTTCTACATACTCTTATATAGCTTTATATAGTTTTATATAGTTTATATAGTTTTATATAATTTTACATTGTTTTATATAGTTTTGTTACTTTTATATAGTTTTATATAGTTTTATATAGTTTTATATAGTTTTATTAGTTTTATATAGTTTTATATAGTTTTATATAGTTTTATATAGTTTTATATAGTTTTGTTAGTTTTATATAGTTTTATATAGTTTCATATAGTTTTATATAGTGTTATATAGTTTTATATAGTTTTATTAGTTTTTTATCGTTTTATATAGTTGTATATAGTTTTATGGGGTTTTATATAGTTTTATATAGTTTTATATAGTTTTATATAGTTTTATATAGTTTTATATAGTTTCATATAGTTTTGTTAGTTTTGTATAGTTTTATATAGTTTTATATAGGTTTATTAGTTTTATATAGTTTTACATAGTTTTATATAGTTTTAAACAGTTTTAAACAGTTTTATATAGTTTTATATAGTTTTATATAGTTTTGTTAGTTTTGTATAGTTTTATATAGTTTTGTATAGTTTTATATAGTTTTATATAGTTTTATATAGTTTTACATAGTTTTATATAGTTTTGTTAGTTTTATATAGTTTTATATAGTACTATATAGTTTTAAATATTTTTATTAGTTTTATATACTTTTATAGAATTTTGAATAGTTTTATATAGGTTTATTAGTTTTATATAGTTTTATAGAGTTTTATATAGTTTTATATAGTTATTAGTTATATACAGTTTTATATAGTTTTATTAGTTTTATATCGTTTTATATAGTGCTATATAGTTTTATATAGTTTTATATAGTTTTGTTAGTTTTACATAGTCTTATATAGATTTATATAGATTTATATAGTTTTATATAGTTTTATTAATTTTATATACTTTTATAGAGTTCTGTATAGTTTTATATAGGTTTATTAGTTTTATATAGTTTTATATAGTTTCGTTAGTTTTATATAGTTTTATATAGTTTTATATAGTTTTATATAGTTTTGTTAGGTTTATATAGTTTTATATAGTTTTATATAGTTTTGTTAGGTTTACATAGTTTTATATAGTTTTATATAGTTTTGTTAGGTTTACATAGTTTTATATAGTTTTATATAGTTTTATATAGTTTTATTAGTTTTATATAGTTTTATATAGTTTTATATAGTTTTATATAGTTTTATATAGTTTTATATAGTTTTATATAGTTTTATATAATTTTATATAGTGTTATATTGTTTTATAGAGTTTTATAGAGTTTTATATAGTTTTATATAGTTTTATATAGTTTTACATAGTTTTATTAGCTTTATATAGTTTTATATAGTTTTATATAATTTTTCATTGTTTTATATAGTTTTGTTAGTTTTATATAGTTTTATATAGTTTTATAGAGTTTTATATAGTTTTATATAGTTTTATATAGTTTTATATAGTTTTATTAGTTTTATATAGTTTTATATAGTTTTATATAGCTTTATATAGTTTTGTCATTTTTATATAGTTTCATATAGTTTTATATAGTTTTATAGAGTTTTATATAGTTTTATATAGTTTTATATAGTTTTATATAGTTTTATATAGTTTTATATAGTTTTATATAGTTTTATATAGTTTTATATAGTTTTATATAGTTTTATATAGTTTTATATAGTTTTGTATAATTTTATATAGTGTTATATTGTTTTATAGAGTTTTATAGAGTTTTATATAGTTTTATATAGTTTTGTTAGTTTCATATAGTTTTGTATAGTTTTATATAGTTTTATATAGTTATATAGAGTTTTATAAAGTTTTATATAGTTTTATTAGTTATATACAGTTTTATATAGTTTTATTAGTTTTATATCGTTTTATATAGTGGTATATAGTTTTATATAGTTTTGTTAGTTTTATATAGTTTTATATAGTTTTATATAGTTTTAAATTGTTTTAAATAGTTTTATATAGTTTTATATAGTTTTGTTAGTTTTATATAGTTTTATATAGTTTTATATAGTTTTAAATAGTTTTAAATAGTTTTATATAGTTTTATATAGTTTTATATAGTTTTGTTAGTTTTGTTAGTTTTATATAGTTTTATATAGTTTTATATAGTTTTATATAGTTTTAAATAGTTTTAAATAGTTTTATATAGTTTTATATAGTTTTGTTAGTTTTGTATAGTTTTATATAGTTTTGAATAGTTTTATATAGTTTTATATAGTTTTATATAGTTTTATATAGTTTTATATAGTTTTATATAGTTTTATATAGTTTTATATAGTTGTATATAGTTTTGTTAGTTTTATATATTTCCATATAGTTTTATATAGTTTTATAGAGTTTTATATAGTTTTATATAGTTTTATATAGTTTTACATAGTTTTATTAGCTTTATATAGTTTTATATAGTTTTATATAGTTTTGATAGTTTTATATAGTTTTATATAGTTTTATAGAGTTTTATATAGTTTTATATAGTTTTATATAGTTTTATATAGTTTTACATAGTTTTATTAGCTTTATATAGTTTTATATAGTTTTATATAGTTTTGATAGTTTTATATAGTTTTATATAGTTTTATAGAGTTTTATATAGTTTTATATAGTTTCATATAGTTTTATATAGTTTTATTAGTTTTATATAGTTTTATATAGTTTTATATAGTTTTATATAGTTTTATATAGTTTTATATAGTTTTATTAGTTTTGTATAGTTTTATATAGTTTTATATAGTTTTATATGGTTTTGTTAGTTTTGTATAGTTTTAAACAGTTTTATATAGTTTTATATAGTTTTGTATAGTTTTAAACAGTTTTATATAGTTTTATATAGTTTTGTTAGTTTTGTATAGTTTTATATAGTTTTGTATAGTTTTATATAGTTTTATATAGTTTTGTTAGTTTTACATAGTTTTATATAGATTTATATAGTTTTATATTGTTTTATATAGTTTTATTAATTTCATATACTTTCCTAGAGTTTTGTATAGTTTTATATAGGTTTATTAGTTTTATATAGTTTTATATAGTTGTATATAGTTTTGTAAGTTTTATATAGTTTTATGGAATTTTATATAGTTTTAAATAGTTTTATATACTTTTATAGAGTTTTATACAGCTTTATATGGTTTTATATGGATTTATTACTTTTATTAGTTTTATTATAGCTTCATATAGTTTTATATAGTATTATACAGTTTTATATAGTTTTATAAAGTTCTACATAGTTTTATATAGTTCTATACATTTTTATATACGTTTATATAGTTTTGTTCGTTTTATACAGTTTTATATAGTTTTATTTAGTTTTATTTAGTTTTATATAGTTTTATATAGTTTTATAAAGTTCTACATAGTCTTATATAGCTTTATATAGTTTTATATAGTTTTATATAGTTTTATATAATTTTACATTGTTTTATATAGTTTTGTTACTTTTATATAGTTTTATATAGTTTTATTAGTTATATACAGTTTTATATAGTTTTATTAGTTTTATATCGTTTTATATAGTGGTATATAGTTTTATATAGTTTTGTTAGTTTTATATAGTTTTATATAGTTTTATATAGTTTTAAATAGTTTTAAATAGTTTTATATAGTTTTATATAGTTTTATATAGTTTTGTTAGTTTTGTATAGTTTTATATAGTTTTACATAGTTTTTTATAGTTTTGTTAGTTTTATATAGTTTTATATAGTTTTATATAGTTTTACATAGTTTTATTAGCTTTATATAGTTTTATATAGTTTTATATAATTTTTCATTGTTTTATATAGTTTTGATAGTTTTATATAGTTTTATATAGTTTTATAGAGTTTTATATAGTTTTATATAGTTTTATATAGTTTTATATAGTTTTATATAGTTTTATATAGTTTTATTAGTTTTATATAGTTTTATATAGTTTTATATAGCTTTATATAGTTTTGTTATTTTTATAGAGTTTCATATAGTTTTATATAGTTTTATAGAGTTTTATATAGTTTTATATAGTTTTATATAGTTTTATATAGTTTTATATAGTTTTATATAGTTTTATATAGCTTTATATAATTTTATATAGTGTTATATTGTTTTATATAGTGTTATATTGTTTTATATAGTTTTATATAGTTTTATATAGTGTTATATAGTTTTATACAGTTTTGTTAGTTTTATATAGTTTTATATAGTTTTATATAGTTATATAGAGTTTTATAAAGTTTTGTATAGTTTTATTAGTTATATACAGTTTTATATAGTTTTATTAGTTTTATATCGTTTTATATAGTGGTATATAGTTTTATATAGTTTTATATAGTTTTGTTAGTTTTACATTGTCTTATATAGATTTATATAGATTTATATAGTTTTATATAGTTTTATTAATTTTATATACTTTTATAGAGTTCTGTATAGTTTTATATAGGTTTATTAGTTTTATATAGTTTTATATGGTTTCGTTAGTTTTATATAGTTTTATATAGTTTTATATAGTTTTATATAGTTTTGTTAGGTTTATATAGTTTTATATAGTTTTATATAGTTTTGTTAGGTTTACATAGTTTTATATAGTTTTATATAGTTTTGTTAGGTTTACATAGTTTTATATAGTTTTATATAGTTTTATATAGTTTATATAGTTTTATACAGTTTTGTTAGTTTTGTATAGTTTTATATAGTTTTATATAGTTTTATATAGTTTTATAGAGTTTTATATAGTTTTATATAGTTTTATTAGTTATATACAGTTTTATATAGTTTTATTAGTTTTATATAGTTTTATATAATTTTACATTGTTTTATATAGTTTTGTTAGTTTTATATAGTTTTATATAGTTTTGTATAGTTTTATATAGTTTTATTAGTTTTATATAGTTTTATATAGTTTTATATAGTTTTATATAGTTTTATATAGTTTTATATAGTTTTATATAGTTTTATATAGTTTTATATAATTTTATATAGTGTTATATTGTTTTATAGAGTTTTATAGAGTTTTATATAGTTTTATATAGTTTTATATAGTTTTATATAGTTTTATATAGTTTTATATAGTTTTGTTAGTTTTATATAGTTTTATATAGTTTTATATAGTTATATAGAGTTTTATAAAGCTTTATATAGTTTTATTAGTTATATACAGTTTTATATAGTTTTATTAGTTTTATATCGTTTTATATAGTGGTATATAGTTTTATATAGTTTTGTTAGTTTTATATAGTTCCATATAGTTTTATATAGTTTTATAGAGTTTTATATAGTTTTATATAGTTTTATATAGTTTTACATAGTTTTATTAGCTTTATATAGTTTTATATAGTTTTATATAATTTTTCATTGTTTTATATAGTTTTGTTAGTTTTATATAGTTTTATATAGTTTTATAGAGTTTTATATAGTTTTATATAGTTTTATATAGTTTTATATAGTTTTATTAGTTTTATATAGTTTTATATAGTTTTATATAGCTTTATATAGTTTTGTTATTTTTATATAGTTTCATATAGTTTTATAGAGTTTTATATAGTT
This sequence comes from Nomia melanderi, assembly GCF_051020985.1. Taxonomy (NCBI): domain Eukaryota; kingdom Metazoa; phylum Arthropoda; class Insecta; order Hymenoptera; family Halictidae; genus Nomia; species Nomia melanderi. The sequence goes on along the minus strand of NW_027475796.1, from coordinate 14,153 downwards.
TTATATAGTTTTATATAGTTTTATATAGTTTTATATAGTTTTATATAATTTTATATAGTGTTATATTGTTTTATAGAGTTTTATAGAGTTTTATATAGTTTTATATAGTTTTATATAGTTTTATATAGTTTTATATAGTTTTATATAGTTTTATATAGTTTTATATAGTTTTATATAGTTTTATATAGTTTTGTTAGTTCTATATAGTTCCATATAGTTTTATATATTTTTATATAGTTTTACATAGTTATTTATAGTTTTGTTAGTTTTATATAGTTTTATATAGTTTTACATAGTTTTATTAGCTTTATATAGTTTTATATAGTTTTATATAGTTTTATTAGTTTTATATAGTTTTATATAGTTTTATATAGCTTTATATAGTTTTGTTATTTTTATATGGTTTCATATAGTTTTATATAGTTTTATAGTGTTTTATATAGTTTTATATAGTTTTATATAGTTTTATATAGTTTTATATAGTTTTATATAGTTATATAGAGTTTTATAAAGCTTTATATAGTTTTATTAGTTATATACAGTTTTATATAGTTTTATTAGTTTTATATCGTTTTATATAGTGGTATATAGTTTTATATAGTTTTGTTAGTTTTATATAGTTTTATATAGTTTTATATAGTTTTATATAGTTTTATAGAGTTTTATATAGTTTTATATAGTTTTATATAGTTTTGTTAGTTTTATATAGTTCCATATAGTTTTATATAGTTTTATATAGTTTTATATAGTTTTATATAGTTTTATATAGTTTTATATAGTTTTATATAGTTTTATATAGTTTTATATAGTTTTATATAGTTATATAGAGTTTTATAAAGCTTTATATAGTTTTATTAGTTATATACAGTTTTATATAGTTTTATTAGTTTTATATCGTTTTATATAGTGGTATATAGTTTTATATAGTTTTGTTAGTTTTATATAGTTTTATATAGTTTTATATAGTTTTATATAGTTTTACATAGTTTTTTATAGTTTTGTTAGTTTTATATAGTTTTATATAGTTTTACATAGTTTTATTAGCTTTATATAGTTTTATATAGTTTTATATAATTTTTCATTGTTTTATATAGTTTTGTTAGTTTTATATAGTTTTATATAGTTTTATAGAGTTTTATATAGTTTTATATAGTTTTATATAGTTTTATATAGTTTTATTAGTTTTATATAGTTTTATATAGTTTTATATAGCTTTATATAGTTTTGTTATTTTTATATAGTTTCATATAGTTTTATATAGTTTTATAGAGTTTTATATAGTTTTATATAGTTTTATATAGTTTTATATAGTTTTATATAGTTTTATATAGTTTTATATAGTTTTATATAGTTTTATATAGTTTTATATAATTTTATATAGTGTTATATTGTTTTATAGAGTTTTATAGAGTTTTATATAGTTTTATATAGTTTTATATAGTTTTGTTAGTTTTATATAGTTTTGTATAGTTTTATATAGTTTTATATAGTTATATAGAGTTTTATAAAGTTTTATATAGTTTTATTAGTTATATACAGTTTTATATAGTTTTATTAGTTTTATATCGTTTTATATAGTTTTGTTAGTTTTATATAGTTTTATATAGTTTTATATAGTTTTAAATAGTTTTAAATAGTTTTATATAGTTTTATATAGTTTTATATAGTTTTGTTAGTTTTGTATAGTTTTATATAGTTTTGTATAGTTTTATATAATTTTATATAGTTTTATATAGTTTTACATAGTTTTATATAGTTTTGTTAGTTTTATATAGTTTTGTATAGTTTTATTAGTTTTACATAATTTTGTATAGTTTTGTATACATTTATATAGTTCTATAGAGATTTATATAGGTTGATATAGTTTGGTTAGTATTATATAGTTTAATACAGTTTTATATAGTTTTATATAGTTTTATATAGTTTTGTTAGTTTTGTATAGTTTTATATAGTTTTATATAGTTTTATATAGTTTTATTTAGTTTTATATAGTTTTATATAGTTTTATATAGTTTTATATAGTTTTATATAGTTTTATATAGTTTTATATAGTTTTATATAGTTTTATATAGTTTTATATGGTTTTGTTAGTTTTGTATAGTTTTATATAGTTTTGTTAGTTTTATATAGTTTTATATAGTTTTGTTAGTTTTGTATAGTTTTATATAGTTTTATATAGTTTTATATAGTTTTATATAGTTTTATAGAGTTTTATATAGTTTTATATAGTTTTATATAGTTTTGTTAGTTTTATATAGTTTTATAGAGTACTATATAGTTTTATATATTTTTATTAGTTTTACATACTTTTATAGAATTTTGAATAGTTTTATATAGGTTTATTAGTTTTATATAGTTTTATATAGTTTTATATAGTTTTATATTGTTTTGTTAGTTTTATACAGTTTTATATAGTTTTATATAGTTTTATATAGTTTTGTTAGTTTTATATAGTTTTATATAGTGTAATATAGTTTTATATAGTTTTGTTAGTTTTTTATCGTTTTATATAGTTGTATATAGTCTTGTTAGTTTTATACAGTTTCAGACAGTTTTATATAGTTTTATATAGTTTTATATAGTTTTATATTGTTTTATATAGTTTTATATAGTTTTATATTGTGTTATATAGTTTTATTTAGTTCTATTAGTTTTATATCGTTTTATATAGTTGTATATAGTTTTGTTAGTTTTATATAGTTTTATATAGTTTTATATAGTTTTATATAGTTTTGTTAGTTTTATATAGTTTTGTATAGTTTTATTAGTTTTACATAATTTTGTATAGTTTTGTATACTTTTATATTGTTCTATAGAGTTTTATATAGGTTGATATAGTTTGGTTAGTATTATATAGTTTAATACAGTTTTATATAGTTTTATATAGTTTTATATAGTTTTGTTAGTTTTGTATAGTTTTATATAGTTTTATATAGTTTTATATAGTTTTATATAGTTTTATATAGTTTCATATAGTTTTATATAGTTTTGTATAGTTTTGTTAGTTTTACATAGTTTTATATAGATTTATATAGTTTTATATAGTTTTATATATTTTTATTTGTTTTATATACTTTCATAGAATTTTGAATAGTTTTATATAGGTTTATTAGTTTTATATAGTTTTATATAGTTTTATATAGTTTTATATAGTTTTGTTAGTTTTATACAGTTTTATATAGTTTTATATAGTTTTATATAGTTTTGTTAGTTTTATATAGTTTTATATAGTTTTATATAGTTTTGTTAGTTTTGTATAGTTTTATATAGTTTTATATAGTTTTATATAGTTTTATTTAGTTTTATATAGTTTTATATAGTTTTATATAGTTTTATATAGTTTTATATAGTTTTATATAGTTTTATATAGTTTTATATAGTTTTATATAGTTTTATATGGTTTTGTTAGTTTTGTATAGTTTTATATAGTTTTGTTAGTTTTATATAGTTTTATATAGTTTTGTTAGTTTTGTATAGTTTTATATAGTTTTATATAGTTTTATATAGTTTTATATAGTTTTATATAGTTTTATATAGTTTTATATAGTTTTGTTAGTTTTGTATAGTTTTATATAGTTTTGTTAGTTTTATATAGTTTTATATAGTTTTGTTAGTTTTGTATAGTTTTATATAGTTTTATATAGTTTTATATAGTTTTATATAGTTTTATAGAGTTTTATATAGTTTTATATAGTTTTATATAGTTTTGTTAGTTTTATATAGTTTTGTATAGTTTTATATAGTTTTATATAGTTATATAGAGTTTTATAAAGTTTTATATAGTTTTATTAGTTATATACAGTTTTATATAGTTTTATTAGTTTTATATAGTTTTATATAGTTTTATATAGCTTTATATAGTTTTATATAGTTTTATATAGTTTTATATAATTTTACATTGTTTTATATAGTTTTGTTACTTTTATATAGTTTTATATAGTTTTATTAGTTATATACAGTTTTATATAGTTTTATTAGTTTTATATCGTTTTATATAGTGGTATATAGTTTTATATAGTTTTGTTAGTTTTATATAGTTTTATATAGTTTTATATAGTTTTAAATAGTTTTAAATAGTTTTATATAGTTTTATATAGTTTTATATAGTTTTGTTAGTTTTGTATAGTTTTATATAGTTTTACATAGTTTTTTATAGTTTTGTTAGTTTTATATAGTTTTATATAGTTTTATATAGTTTTACATAGTTTTATTAGCTTTATATAGTTTTATATAGTTTTATATAATTTTTCATTGTTTTATATAGTTTTGATAGTTTTATATAGTTTTATATAGTTTTATAGAGTTTTATATAGTTTTATATAGTTTTATATAGTTTTATATAGTTTTATATAGTTTTATATAGTTTTATTAGTTTTATATAGTTTTATATAGTTTTATATAGCTTTATATAGTTTTGTTATTTTTATAGAGTTTCATATAGTTTTATATAGTTTTATAGAGTTTTATATAGTTTTATATAGTTTTATATAGTTTTATATAGTTTTATATAGTTTTATATAGTTTTATATAGCTTTATATAATTTTATATAGTGTTATATTGTTTTATATAGTGTTATATTGTTTTATATAGTTTTATATAGTTTTATATAGTGTTATATAGTTTTATACAGTTTTGTTAGTTTTATATAGTTTTATATAGTTTTATATAGTTATATAGAGTTTTATAAAGTTTTGTATAGTTTTATTAGTTATATACAGTTTTATATAGTTTTATTAGTTTTATATCGTTTTATATAGTGGTATATAGTTTTATATAGTTTTATATAGTTTTGTTAGTTTTACATTGTCTTATATAGATTTATATAGATTTATATAGTTTTATATAGTTTTATTAATTTTATATACTTTTATAGAGTTCTGTATAGTTTTATATAGGTTTATTAGTTTTATATAGTTTTATATGGTTTCGTTAGTTTTATATAGTTTTATATAGTTTTATATAGTTTTATATAGTTTTGTTAGGTTTATATAGTTTTATATAGTTTTATATAGTTTTGTTAGGTTTACATAGTTTTATATAGTTTTATATAGTTTTGTTAGGTTTACATAGTTTTATATAGTTTTATATAGTTTTATATAGTTTATATAGTTTTATACAGTTTTGTTAGTTTTGTATAGTTTTATATAGTTTTATATAGTTTTATATAGTTTTATAGAGTTTTATATAGTTTTATATAGTTTTATTAGTTATATACAGTTTTATATAGTTTTATTAGTTTTATATAGTTTTATATAATTTTACATTGTTTTATATAGTTTTGTTAGTTTTATATAGTTTTATATAGTTTTGTATAGTTTTATATAGTTTTATTAGTTTTATATAGTTTTATATAGTTTTATATAGTTTTATATAGTTTTATATAGTTTCATATAGTTTTATATAGTTTTATATAGTTTTATATAATTTTATATAGTGTTATATTGTTTTATAGAGTTTTATAGAGTTTTATATAGTTTTATATAGTTTTATATAGTTTTATATAGTTTTATATAGTTTGTTAGTTTTATATAGTTTTATATAGTTTTATATAGTTATATAGAGTTTTATAAAGCTTTATATAGTTTTATTAGTTATATACAGTTTTATATAGTTTTATTAGTTTTATATCGTTTTATATAGTGGTATATAGTTTTATATAGTTTTGTTAGTTTATATAGTTCCATATAGTTTTATATAGTTTTATAGAGTTTTATATAGTTTTATATAGTTTTATATAGTTTTACATAGTTTTATTAGCTTTATATAGTTTTATATAGTTTTATATAATTTTTCATTGTTTTATATAGTTTTGTTAGTTTTATATAGTTTTATATAGTTTTATAGAGTTTTATATAGTTTTATATAGTTTTATATAGTTTTATATAGTTTTATTAGTTTTATATAGTTTTATATAGTTTTATATAGCTTTATATAGTTTTGTTATTTTATATAGTTTCATATAGTTTTATAGAGTTTTATATAGTTTTATATAGTTTTATATAGTTTTATATAGTTTTATATAGTTTTATATAATTTTATATAGTGTTATATTGTTTTATAGAGTTTATAGAGTTTTATATAGTTTTATATAGTTTTATACAGTTTTATATAGTTTTATATAGTTTTATATAGTTTTATATAGTTTTATATAGTTTTATATAGTTTTATATAGTTTTGTTAGTTCTATATAGTTCCATATAGTTTTATATATTTTTATATAGTTTTACATAGTTATTTATAGTTTTGTTAGTTTTATATAGTTTTATATAGTTTTACATAGTTTTATTAGCTTTATATAGTTTTATATAGTTTTATATAGTTTTATTAGTTTTATATAGTTTTATATAGTTTTATATAGTTTTATATAGTTTTATATAGTTTTATAGAGTTTTATATAGTTTTATATAGTTTTATATAGTTTTGTTAGTTTTATATAGTTCCATATAGTTTTATATAGTTTTATATAGTTTTATATAGTTTTATATAGTTTTATATAGTTTTTATATAGTTTTATATAGTTTTATATAGTTTTATATAGTTATATAGAGTTTTATAAAGCTTTATATAGTTTTATTAGTTATATACAGTTTTATATAGTTTTATTAGTTTTATATCGTTTTATATAGTGGTATATAGTTTTATATAGTTTTGTTAGTTTTATATAGTTTTATATAGTTTTATATAGTTTTATATAGTTTTACATAGTTTTTTATAGTTTTGTTAGTTTTATATAGTTTTATATAGTTTTACATAGTTTTATTAGCTTTATATAGTTTTATATAGTTTTATATAATTTTTCATTGTTTTATATAGTTTTGTTAGTTTTATATAGTTTTATATAGTTTTATTAGAGTTTTATATAGTTTTATATAGTTTTATATAGTTTTATATAGTTATTAGTTTTATATAGTTTTATATAGTTTTATATAGCTTTATATAGTTTTGTTATTTTTATATAGTTTCATATAGTTTTATATAGTTTTATAGAGTTTTATATAGTTTTATATAGTTTTATATAGTTTTATATAGTTTTATATAGTTTTATATAGTTTTATATAGTTTTATATAGTTTTATATAGTTTTATATAATTTTATATAGTGTTATATTGTTTTATAGAGTTTTATAGAGTTTTATATAGTTTTATATAGTTTTATATAGTTTTTGTTAGTTTTATATAGTTTTGTATAGTTTTATATAGTTTTATATAGTTATATAGAGTTTTATAAAGTTTTATATAGTTTTATTAGTTATATACAGTTTTATATAGTTTTATTAGTTTTATATCGTTTTATATAGTTTTGTTAGTTTTATATAGTTTTATATAGTTTTATATAGTTTTAAATAGTTTTAAATAGTTTTATATAGTTTTATATAGTTTTATATAGTTTTGTTAGTTTTGTATAGTTTTGTATAGTTTTATATAGTTTTGTATAGTTTTATATAGTTTTATATGGTTTTGTTAGTTTTGTATAGTTTTATATAGTTTTGTTAGTTTTGTATAGTTTTATATAGTTTTATATAGTTTTATATAGTTTTATATAGTTTTATAGAGTTTTATATAGTTTTATATAGTTTTATATAGTTTTATATAGTTTTATTAGTTTTTATATAGTTTATATAGTTTTATATAGCTTTATATAGTTTTGTTATTTTTATATAGTTTCATATAGTTTATAGAGTTTTATATAGTTTTATATAGTTTTATATAGTTTTATATAGTTTTATATAGTTTTATATAATTTTATATAGTGTTATATTGTTTTATAGAGTTTTATAGAGTTTTATATAGTTTTATATAGTTTTATATAGTTTTATATAGTTTTATATAGTTTTATATAGTTTTATATAGTTTTATATAGTTTTATATAGTTTTATATAGTTTTGTTAGTTCTATATAGTTCCATATAGTTTTATATATTTTTATATAGTTTTTACATAGTTATTTATAGTTTTGTTAGTTTTATATAGTTTTATATAGTTTTACATAGTTTTATTAGCTTTATATAGTTTTATATAGTTTTATATAGTTTATTAGTTTTATATAGTTTTATATAGTTTTATATAGCTTTATATAGTTTTGTTATTTTTATATGGTTTCATATAGTTTTATATAGTTTTATAGTGTTTTATATAGTTTTGTTAGGTTTACATAGTTTTATATAGTTTTATATAGTTTTATATAGTTTATATAGTTTTATACAGTTTTGTTAGTTTTGTATAGTTTTATATAGTTTCATATAGTTTTATATAGTTTATAGAGTTTTATATAGTTTTATATAGTTTTATTAGTTATATACAGTTTAATATAGTTTTATATTATTTTATATCGTTTTATATAGTTTGTTAGTTTTATATAGTTTATATAGTTTTATATAGTTTTAAATAGTTTTAAATAGTTTTATATAGTTTTATATAGTTTTATATAGTTTTGTTAGTTTTGTATAGTTTTATATAGTTTTGTATAGTTTTATATAGTTTTATATAGTTTTATATAGTTTTACATAGTTTTATATAGTTTTGTTAGTTTTATATAGTTTTGTATAGTTTTATTAGTTTTACATAATTTTGTATAGTTTTGTATACATTTATATAGTTCTATAGAGATTTATATAGGTTGATATAGTTTGGTTAGTATTATATAGTTTAATACAGTTTTATATAGTTTTATATAGTTTTATATAGTTTTGTTAGTTTGTATAGTTTTATATAGTTTTATATAGTTTTATATAGTTTTATTTAGTTTTATATAGTTTTATATAGTTTTATATAGTTTATATAGTTTTATATAGTTTTATATAGTTTTATATAGTTTTATATGGTTTGTTAGTTTGTATAGTTTTATATAGTTTTGTTAGTTTTATATGTTTTATATAGTTTTGTTAGTTTTGTATAGTTTTATATAGTTTTATATAGTTTTATATAGTTTTATATAGTTTTATAGAGGTTTTATATAGTTTTATATAGTTTTATATAGTTTTGTTAGTTTTATATAGTTTTATAGAGTACTATATAGTTTTATATATTTTTATTAGTTTTACATACTTTTATAGAATTTTGAATAGTTTTATATAGGTTTATTAGTTTTATATAGTTTTATATAGTTTTATATAGTTTTATATTGTTTTGTTAGTTTTATACAGTTTTATATAGTTTTATATAGTTTTATATAGTTTTGTTAGTTTTATATAGTTTTATATAGTGTAATATAGTTTTATATAGTTTTGTTAGTTTTTTATCGTTTTATATAGTTGTATATAGTCTTGTTAGTTTTATACAGTTTCAGACAGTTTTATATAGTTTTATATAGTTTTATATAGTTTTATATTGTTTTATATAGTTTTATATAGTTTTATATTGTGTTATATAGTTTTATTTAGTTCTATTAGTTTTATATCGTTTTATATAGTTGTATATAGTTTTGTTAGTTTTATATAGTTTTATATAGTTTTATATAGTTTTATATAGTTTTGTTAGTTTTATATAGTTTTGTATAGTTTTATTAGTTTTACATAATTTTGTATAGTTTTGTATACTTTTATATTGTTCTATAGAGTTTTATATCGGTTGATATAGTTTGGTTAGTATTATATAGTTTAATACAGTTTTATATAGTTTTATATAGTTTTATATAGTTTTGTTAGTTTTGTATAGTTTTATATAGTTTTTATATAGTTTTATATAGTTTTATATAGTTTTATATAGTTAAATATAGTTTTATATAGTTTTGTATAGTTTTGTTAGTTTTACATAGTTTTATATAGATTTATATAGTTTTATATAGTTTTATATATTTTTATTGTTTTATATACTTTCATAGATTTTGAATAGTTTTATATAGGTTTATTAGTTTTATATAGTTTTATATAGTTTTATATAGTTTTATATAGTTTTGTTAGTTTTATACAGTTTTATATAGTTTTATATAGTTTTATATAGTTTTGTTAGTTTTATATAGTTTTATATAGTTTTATATAGTTTTGTTAGTTTTGTATAGTTTTATATAGTTTTATATAGTTTTATATAGTTTTATTAGTTTTATATAGTTTTATATAGTTTTATATAGTTTTATATAGTTTTATATAGTTTTATATAGTTTTATATAGTTTTATATAGTTTTATATAGTTTTATATGGTTTTGTTAGTTTTGTATAGTTTTATATAGTTTTGTTAGTTTTATATAGTTTTATATAGTTTTGTTAGTTTTGTATAGTTTTATATAGTTTTATATAGTTTTATATAGTTTTATATAGTTTTATATAGTTTTATATAGTTTTATATAGTTTTATATAGTTTTGTTAGTTTTGTATAGTTTTATATAGTTTTGTTAGTTTTATATAGTTTTATATAGTTTTGTTAGTTTTGTATAGTTTTATATAGTTTTATATAGTTTTATATAGTTTTATATAGTTTATAGAGTTTTATATAGTTTTATATAGTTTTATATAGTTTTGTTAGTTTTATATAGTTTTGTATAGTTTTATATAGTTTTATATAGTTATATAGAGTTTTATAAAGTTTTATATAGTTTTATTAGTTATATACAGTTTTATATAGTTTTATTAGTTTTATATAGTTTTATATAGTTTTATATAGCTTTATATAGTTTTATATAGTTTTATATAGTTTTATATAATTTTACATTGTTTTATATAGTTTTGTTACTTTTATATAGTTTTATATAGTTTTATTAGTTATATACAGTTTTATATAGTTTTATTAGTTTTATATCGTTTTATATAGTTGGTATATAGTTTTATATAGTTTTGTTAGTTTTATATAGTTTTATATAGTTTTATATAGTTTTAAATAGTTTTAAATAGTTTTATATAGTTTTATATAGTTTTATATAGTTTTGTTAGTTTTGTATAGTTTTATATAGTTTTACATAGTTTTTTTATAGTTTTGTTAGTTTTATATAGTTTTATATAGTTTTATATAGTTTTACATAGTTTTATTAGCTTTATATAGTTTTATATAGTTTTGATAGTTTTATATAGTTTTATATAGTTTTATAGAGTTTTATATAGTTTTATATAGTTTTATATAGTTTTATATAGTTTTATATAGTTTTATATAGTTTTATTAGTTTTATATAGTTTTATATAGTTTTATATAGCTTTATATAGTTTTGTTATTTTTATAGAGTTTCATATAGTTTATATAGTTATATAGAGTTTTATAAAGTTTTGTATAGTTTTATTAGTTATATACAGTTTTATATAGTTTTATTAGTTTTATATCGTTTTATATAGTGGTATATTAGTTTTATATAGTTTTATATAGTTTTGTTAGTTTTACATTGTCTTATATAGATTTATATAGATTTATATAGTTTTATATAGTTTTATTAATTTTATATACTTTTATAGAGTTCTGTATAGTTTTATATAGGTTTATTAGTTTTATATAGTTTTATATGGTTTCGTTAGTTTTATATAGTTTTATATAGTTTTATATAGTTTTATATAGTTTTGTTAGGTTTATATAGTTTTATATAGTTTTATATAGTTTTGTTAGGTTTACATAGTTTTATATAGTTTTATATAGTTTTGTTAGGTTTACATAGTTTTATATAGTTTTATATAGTTTTATATAGTGTTATATAGTTTTATACAGTTTTGTTAGTTTTATATAGTTTTATATAGTTTTATATAGTTATATAGAGTTTTATAAAGTTTTGTATAGTTTTATTAGTTATATACAGTTTTATATAGTTTTATTAGTTTTATATCGTTTTATATAGTGGTATATAGTTTATATAGTTTTATATAGTTTTGTTAGTTTTACATTGTCTTATATAGATTTATATAGATTTATATAGTTTTATATAGTTTTATTAATTTTATATACTTTTATAGAGTTCTGTATAGTTTTATATAGGTTTATTAGTTTATATAGTTTTATATGGTTTCGTTAGTTTTATATAGTTTTATATAGTTTATATAGTTTTATATAGTTTTGTTAGGTTTATATAGTTTTATATAGTTTTATATAGTTTTGTTAGGTTTACATAGTTTTATATAGTTTTATATAGTTTTTGTTAGGTTTACATAGTTTTATATAGTTTTATATAGTTTTATATAGTTATATATAGTTTTATACAGTTTTGTTAGTTTTGTATAGTTTTATATAGTTTTATATAGTTTTATATAGTTTTATAGAGTTTTATATAGTTTTATATAGTTTTATTAGTTATATACAGTTTTATATAGTTTTATGTTTTATATAGTTTTATATAATTTTACATTGTTTTATATAGTTTTGTTAGTTTTATATAGTTTTATATAGTTTTGTATAGTTTTATATAGTTTTATTAGTTTTATATAGTTTTATATAGTTTTATATAGTTTTATATAGTTTTATATAGTTTTATATAGTTTTATATAGTTTTATATAGTTTTATATAGTTTTATATAATTTTATATAGTGTTATATTGTTTTATAGAGTTTTATAGAGTTTTATATAGTTTTATATAGTTTTATATAGTTTATATAGTTTTATATAGTTTTGTTAGTTTTATATAGTTTTTATATAGTTTTATATAGTTATATAGAGTTTTATAAAGCTTTATATAGTTTTATTAGTTATATACAGTTTTATATAGTTTTATTAGTTTTATATCGTTTTATATAGTGGATATAGTTTTATATAGTTTGCTTAGTTTTATATAGTTCCATATAGTTTTATATAGTTTTATAGAGTTTTATATAGTTTTATATAGTTTTATATAGTTTTACATAGTTTTATTAGCTTTATATAGTTTTATATAGTTTTATATAATTTTTCATTGTTTTATATAGTTTTGTTAGTTTTATATAGTTTTATATAGTTTTATAGAGTTTTATATAGTTTTATATAGTTTTATATAGTTTTATATAGTTTCTATTAGTTTTATATAGTTTTATATAGTTTTATATAGCTTTATATAGTTTTGTTATTTTTATATAGTTTCATATAGTTTTATAGAGTTTTATATAGTTTTATATAGTTTTATATAGTTTTATATAGTTTTATATAGTTTTATATAGTTTTATAGAGTTTTATATAGTTTTATATAGTTTTATATAGTTTTGTTAGTTTATATAGTTCCATATAGTTTTATATAGTTTTATATAGTTTTATATAGTTTTATATAGTTTTATATAGTTTTATATAGTTTTATATAGTTTTATATAGTTTTATATAGTTATATAGAGTTTTATAAAGCTTTATATAGTTTTATTAGTTATATACAGTTTTATATAGTTTTATTAGTTTTATATCGTTTTTATATAGTGGTATATAGTTTTATATAGTTTTGTTAGTTTTATATAGTTTTATATAGTTTTATATAGTTTTATATAGTTTTACATAGTTTTTTATAGTTTTGTTAGTTTTATATAGTTTTATATAGTTTTACATAGTTTTATTAGCTTTATATAGTTTTATATAGTTTTATATAATTTTTCATTGTTTTATATAGTTTTGTTAGTTTTATATAGTTTTATATAGTTTTATAGAGTTTTATATAGTTTTATATAGTTTTATATAGTTTTATATAGTTTTATTAGTTTTATATAGTTTTATATAGTTTTATATAGCTTTATATAGTTTGTTATTTTTATATAGTTTCATATAGTTTTATATAGTTTTATAGAGTTTTATATAGTTTTATATAGTTTTATATAGTTTTATATAGTTTTATATAGTTTTATATAGTTTTATATAGTTTTATATAGTTTTATATAGTTTTATATAATTTTATATAGTGTTATATTGTTTTATAGAGTTTTATAGAGTTTATATAGTTTTATATAGTTTTATATAGTTTTGTTAGTTTTATATAGTTTTGTATAGTTTTATATAGTTTTATATAGTTATATAGAGTTTTATAAAGTTTTATATAGTTTTATTAGTTATATACAGTTTTATATAGTTTTATTAGTTTTATATCGTTTTATATAGTTTTGTTAGTTTTATATAGTTTTATATAGTTTTATATAGTTTTAAATAGTTTTAAATAGTTTTATATAGTTTTATATAGTTTTATATAGTTTTGTTAGTTTTGTATAGTTTTATATAGTTTTGTATAGTTTTATATAGTTTTATATAGTTTTATATAGTTTTACATAGTTTTATATAGTTTTTGTTAGTTTTATATAGTTTTTGTA
>NW_027475795.1:20000-27500 GCF_051020985.1 Nomia melanderi | reverse complement strand
CGAGTACCCCGGATCGCCTGCTGGAATTACCGCACGGCCTGGACAGCCCGCATCGACCGATACATTTTTTCCATTTTCAGTGAAAAAAAAATTTTTGTCAATTTTCTCAACGTTAAAAACGTTAATAAACTGCGTTTTTATGAGTGGATTAAACATTGAAAAAATTTTGAAATATGTGATGAAAAAGTTTACTCTTGACCGTTCGGACTTAGAAAAATTTCGAGTACCTCGGATCGCCGGCTGGAATTACCGCACGGCCTGGACAGCTCGCATCGACCGATACATTTTTTCCATTTTCAGTGAAAAAAAAATTTTTGTCAATTTTCTCAACGTTAAAAACGTTAATAAACTGCGTTTTTATGCGTGGATTAAACATTAAAAAAATTTTGAAATATGTGATGAAAAAGTTTACTCTTGACCGTTCGGACTTAGAAAAATTTCGAGTACCTCGGATCGCCTGCTGGAATTACCGCACGGCCTGGACAGCCCGCATCGACCGATACATTTTTTCCATTTTCAGTGAAAAAAAAATTTTTGTCAATTTTCTCAACGTTAAAAACGTTAATAAACTGCGTTTTTATGCGTGGATTAAACATTAAAAAAATTTTGAAATATGTGATGAAAAAGTTTACTCTTGACCGTCGGGACTTAGAAAAATTTCGAGTACCCCGGATCGCCTGCTGGAATTACCGCACGGCCTGGATAGCCCGCATCGACCGATACATTTTTTCCATTTTCAGTGAAAAAAAAATTTTTGTCAATTTTCTCAACGTTAAAAACGTTAATAAACTGCGTTTTTATGCGTGGATTAAACATTAAAAAAATTTTGAAATATGTGATGAAAAAGTTTACTCTTGACCGTCGGGACTTAGAAAAATTTCGAGTACCCCGGATCGCCTGCTGGAATTACCGCACGGCCTGGATAGCCCGCATCGACCGATACATTTTTTCCATTTTCAGTGAAAAAAAAATTTTTGTCAATTTTCTCAACGTTAAAAACGTTAATAAACTGCGTTTTTATGCGTGGATTAAACATTAAAAAAATTTTGAAATATGTGATGAAAAAGTTTACTCTTGACCGTCGGGACTTAGAAAAATTTCGAGTACCCCGGATCGCCTGCTGGAATTACCGCACGGGCTGGACACCTCGCTCCGACGAATCGGTTTTTTCCATTTTTTCCGAAAAATAAATTTTTGTAATTTTTTTAACGTTAAAAACGTTAATAAACGTCATGTTTACGCATGGATTAAACATTGAAATAATTTTAAAACGCTTATTAAAAAAGTTGGTGTCGACCGTGGGACTTAGAAAAATTTCGGGAAGTCCGATTCGCCTGCTGGAATTACCGCACGGGCTGGACACCTCGCTCCGACGAATCGGTTTTTTCCATTTTTTCCGAAAAATAAATTTTTGTAATTTTTTTTAACGTTAAAAACGTTAATAAACGTCATGTTTACGCATGGATTAAACATTGAAATAATTTTAAAACGCTTATTAAAAAAGTTGGTGTCGACCGTGGGACTTAGAAAAATTTCGGGAAGTCCGATTCGCCTGCTGGAATTACCGCACGGGCTGGACAGCTCGCTCCGACGAATCGGTTTTTTCCATTTTTTCCGAAAAATAAATTTTTGTAATTTTTTTTAACGTTAAAAACGTTAATAAACGTCATGTTTACGCATGGATTAAACATTGAAATAATTTTAAAACGCTTATTAAAAAAGTTGGTGTCGACCGTGGGACTTAGAAAAATTTCGGGAAGTCCGATTCGCCTGCTGGAATTACCGCACGGGCTGGACACCTCGCTCCGACGAATCGGTTTTTTCCATTTTTTTTGAAAAATAAATTTTTGTAATTTTTTTTAATGTTAAAAACGTTAATAAACATCATGTTTACGCATGGATTAAACATTGAAATAATTTTAAAACGCTTATTAAAAAAGTTTACTCTTGACCGTGGGACTTAGAAAAATTTCGGGAAGTCCGATTCGCCTGCTGGAATTACCGCACGGCCTGGACAGCTCGCATCGACCGATACATTTTTTCCATTTTCAGTGAAAAAAAAATTTTTGTCAATTTTCTCAACGTTAAAAACGTTAATAAACTGCGTTTTTATGCGTGGATTAAACATTAAAAAAATTTTGAAATATGTGATGAAAAAGTTTACTCTTGACCGTTCGGACTTAGAAAAATTTCGAGTACCTCGGATCGCCTGCTGGAATTACCGCACGGCCTGGACAGCCCGCATCGACCGATACATTTTTTCCATTTTCAGTGAAAAAAAAATTTTTGTCAATTTTCTCAACGTTAAAAACGTTAATAAACTGCGTTTTTATGCGTGGATTAAACATTAAAAAAATTTTGAAATATGTGATGAAAAAGTTTACTCTTGACCGTCGGGACTTAGAAAAATTTCGAGTACCCCGGATCGCCTGCTGGAATTACCGCACGGCCTGGATAGCCCGCATCGACCGATACATTTTTTCCATTTTCAGTGAAAAAAAAATTTTTGTCAATTTTCTCAACGTTAAAAACGTTAATAAACTGCGTTTTTATGCGTGGATTAAACATTAAAAAAATTTTGAAATATGTGATGAAAAAGTTTACTCTTGACCGTCGGGACTTAGAAAAATTTCGAGTACCCCGGATCGCCTGCTGGAATTACCGCACGGCCTGGATAGCCCGCATCGACCGATACATTTTTTCCATTTTCAGTGAAAAAAAAATTTTTGTCAATTTTCTCAACGTTAAAAACGTTAATAAACTGCGTTTTTATGCGTGGATTAAACATTAAAAAATTTTGAAATATGTGATGAAAAAGTTTACTCTTGACCGTCGGGACTTAGAAAAATTTCGAGTACCCCGGATCGCCTGCTGGAATTACCGCACGGCTGGACACCTCGCTCCGACGAATCGGTTTTTTCCATTTTTTCCGAAAAATAAATTTTTGTAATTTTTTTTAACGTTAAAAACGTTAATAAACGTCATGTTTACGCATGGATTAAACATTGAAATAATTTTAAAACGCTTATTAAAAAAGTTGGTGTCGACCGTGGGACTTAGAAAAATTTCGGAAGTCCGATTCGCCTGCTGGAATTACCGCACGGGCTGGACACCTCGCTCCGACGAATCGGTTTTTTCCATTTTTTCCGAAAAATAAATTTTTGTAATTTTTTTTAATGTTAAAAACGTTAATAAACGTCATGTTTACGCATGGATTAAACATTGAAATAATTTTAAAACGCTTATTAAAAAAGTTGGTGTCGACCGTGGGACTTAGAAAAATTTCGGGAAGTCCGATTCGCCTGCTGGAATTACCGCACGGGCTGGACACCTCGCTCCGACGAATCGGTTTTTTTCCATTTTTTCCGAAAAATAAATTTTTGTAATTTTTTTAACGTTAAAACGTTAATAAACGTCATGTTTACGCATGGATTAAACATTGAAATAATTTTAAAACGCTTATTAAAAAAGTTGGTGTCGACCGTGGGACTTAGAAAAATTTCGGGAAGTCCGATTCGCCTGCTGGAATTACCGCACGGGCTGGACACCTCGCTCCGACGAATCGGTTTTTTCCATTTTTTTTGAAAAATAAATTTTTGTAATTTTTTTTAATGTTAAAAACGTTAATAAACATCATGTTTACGCATGGATTAAACATTGAAATAATTTTAAAACGCTTATTAAAAAAGTTTACTCTTGACCGTGGGACTTAGAAAAATTTCGGGAAGTCCGATTCGCCTGCTGGAATTACCGCACGGCCTGGACAGCTCGCATCGACCGATACATTTTTTCCATTTTCAGTGAAAAAAAAATTTTTGTCAATTTTCTCAACGTTAAAAACGTTAATAAACTGCGTTTTTATGCGTGGATTAAACATTAAAAAAATTTTGAAATATGTGATGAAAAAGTTTACTCTTGACCGTTCGGACTTAGAAAAATTTCGAGTACCTCGGATCGCCTGCTGGAATTACCGCACGGCCTGGACAGCCCGCATCGACCGATACATTTTTTCCATTTTCAGTGAAAAAAAAATTTTTGTCAATTTTCTCAACGTTAAAAACGTTAATAAACTGCGTTTTTATGCGTGGATTAAACATTAAAAAAATTTTGAAATATGTGATGAAAAAGTTTACTCTTGACCGTCGGGACTTAGAAAAATTTCGAGTACCCCGGATCGCCTGCTGGAATTACCGCACGGCCTGGATAGCCCGCATCGACCGATACATTTTTTCCATTTTCAGTGAAAAAAAAATTTTTGTCAATTTTCTCAACGTTAAAAACGTTAATAAACTGCGTTTTTATGCGTGGATTAAACATTAAAAAAATTTTGAAATATGTGATGAAAAAGTTTACTCTTGACCGTCGGGACTTAGAAAAATTTCGAGTACCCCGGATCGCCTGCTGGAATTACCGCACGGCCTGGATAGCCCGCATCGACCGATACATTTTTTCCATTTTCAGTGAAAAAAAAATTTTTGTCAATTTTCTCAACGTTAAAAACGTTAATAAACTGCGTTTTTATGCGTGGATTAAACATTAAAAAAATTTTGAAATATGTGATGAAAAAGTTTACTCTTGACCGTCGGGACTTAGAAAAATTTCGAGTACCCCGGATCGCCTGCTGGAATTACCGCACGGGCTGGACACCTCGCTCCGACGAATCGGTTTTTTCCATTTTTTCCGAAAAATAAATTTTTGTAATTTTTTTTAACGTTAAAAACGTTAATAAACGTCATGTTTACGCATGGATTAAACATTGAAATAATTTTAAAACGCTTATTAAAAAAGTTGGTGTCGACCGTGGGACTTAGAAAAATTTCGGGAAGTCCGATTCGCCTGCTGGAATTACCGCACGGGCTGGACACCTCGCTCCGACGAATCGGTTTTTTCCATTTTTTCCGAAAAATAAATTTTTGTAATTTTTTTTAATGTTAAAAACGTTAATAAACGTCATGTTTACGCATGGATTAAACATTGAAATAATTTTAAAACGCTTATTAAAAAAGTTGGTGTCGACCGTGGGACTTAGAAAAATTTCGGGAAGTCCGATTCGCCTGCTGGAATTACCGCACGGGCTGGACACCTCGCTCCGACGAATCGGTTTTTTCCATTTTTTCCGAAAAATAAATTTTTGTAATTTTTTTTAACGTTAAAAACGTTAATAAACGTCATGTTTACGCATGGATTAAACATTGAAATAATTTTAAAACGCTTATTAAAAAAGTTGGTGTCGACCGTGGGACTTAGAAAAATTTCGGGAAGTCCGATTCGCCTGCTGGAATTACCGCACGGGCTGGACAGCTCGCTCCGACGAATCGGTTTTTTCCATTTTTTCCGAAAAATAAATTTTTGTAATTTTTTTTAACGTTAAAAACGTTAATAAACGTCATGTTTACGCATGGATTAAACATTGAAATAATTTTAAAACGCTTATTAAAAAAGTTGGTGTCGACCGTGGGACTTAGAAAAATTTCGGGAAGTCCGATTCGCCTGCTGGAATTACCGCACGGCCTGGACAGCTCGCTCCGACGAATCGGTTTTTTTCCATTTTTTCCGAAAAATAAATTTTTGTAATTTTTTTTAATGTTAAAAACGTTAATAAACGTCATGTTTACGCATGGATTAAACATTGAAATAATTTTAAAACGCTTATTAAAAAAGTTGGTGTCGACCGTGGGACTTAGAAAAATTTCGGGAAGTCCGATTCGCCTGCTGGAATTACCGCACGGGCTGGACACCTCGCTCCGACGAATCGGTTTTTTCCATTTTTTCCGAAAAATAAATTTTTGTAATTTTTTTTAACGTTAAAAACGTTAATAAACGTCATGTTTACGCATGGATTAAACATTGAAATAATTTTAAAACGCTTATTAAAAAAGTTGGTGTCGACCGTGGGACTTAGAAAAATTTCGGGAAGTCCGATTCGCCTGCTGGAATTACCGCACGGGCTGGACAGCTCGCTCCGACGAATCGGTTTTTTCCATTTTTTCCGAAAAATAAATTTTTGTAATTTTTTTTAACGTTAAAAACGTTAATAAACGTCATGTTTACGCATGGATTAAACATTGAAATAATTTTAAAACGCTTATTAAAAAAGTTGGTGTCGACCGTGGGACTTAGAAAAATTTCGGGAAGTCCGATTCGCCTGCTGGAATTACCGCACGGGCTGGACACCTCGCTCCGACGAATCGGTTTTTTCCATTTTTTTTGAAAAATAAATTTTTGTAATTTTTTTTAATGTTAAAAACGTTAATAAACATCATGTTTACGCATGGATTAAACATTGAAATAATTTTAAAACGCTTATTAAAAAAGTTTACTCTTGACCGTGGGGACTTAGAAAAATTCCGGCTTGCACGGATTCGACCACTCTGTTTTTCGGAGTTTCTGAGAAAAATAAATTTTTGTAATTTTTTTCATTATGATTTCTGAGTTCTCCCAGTAGTTTAATGTAAGGATTAAGCATTTAAAAATTTTTAAATCGAATATTAAAAAAGTTTACTCTTGCAATTTTTGGAAAAAAAAAATTCTAAAAAATTTTTCTTTCGGTGGAAACTAACGTTTAATATGTACAATAACGATTTATCGAATAAAAATCGTATGTTAATATATGTTCGAATCGACCATAGTTTCAGCGGCTAAGTACCAGCAGCCCGGCCGGTTGGTCTGTACGCGCGGCAGTTTACCACCATAAGCGCCCGTGCTGAGCGGCCGGCGCCGCGGTCGTCGCGGCCGCCCGTTTGGTTACTATAAGAGAGCACGTCGGTTCGAGCGGACCGGTCGGCGCAGCGGCGGGCGAGCGGCTATTCTACGATCTCGGTCGAGAAGCAGTCGTTCAGCTCCTCGAGGTCCATTCCTCGACTGTTCTGTACCGCGTTCCGTTGCGAATTTTTCTCTACACAGCATGACCACGGGTCGGTGTCTCAGACCGAATGGCCCTTATGTGGTAAGCCCAGAATGTTGGGTTGGATACAACGTATATTCGTTATACTTGTACGACTCTCACATCAACTCTCAGAAACCCAAAAGGGGTTTTCTATCCGAGCGAAAATATATTTTTCGTATACAAAAATTTAATGGCAAAGACCAAACGAAATACTACACACAAAAAGGGGCGACGAACAAAAATTGTTCGAATGAAATATAATATATACATATAAAATTGAGGTGTCCTAAGAGAGAAATACATAAACTAAGAGGTATATATTATAAGAAATATATATTATTTCTGGGCAAAGAAGAGAGAACGAAAAGAAGAGTATGATCTTTAACGCGAGGGCCTCGACATGGGTACGCCTAGCATGGTTCGCGCTTTCTCGATATGTCCAGCATGTTAACGTACGCGGTCTTCGGACTTCGTGCGTTATGTCCGTGCTTACACGATGGAGAGCGCTCGAGCATACGTGCTTACAAACCTGAAAGTCGATGTGACATCCGAGATTCTTTTTCTTCTAAAAAGATCTCGGAGAGATACACGGGAGAGTTTGAAATTTTTGGAGG
>NW_027475795.1:10000-17500 GCF_051020985.1 Nomia melanderi | reverse complement strand
GGCTTACGCGCGGAGAAATACACTTCTCCCGTCCGTCGAAATTTTTTTTTTTTACTTTGAACAAGGCGCATAGAGCCCGCCGAACCACGATTTCCGTGCGTCTTACATCTTTCGACGATGGGACGATCCACGCGAAGAGTTGTTTCGTGCTCGCGCGAGGTGCGATAGCGTCGATTCGCTTTTCTGTACGGGGAGAAATAGAACGATGAGTTGACTTATCGGGTCTTCGTTGGAATTACCGTCGCTGGCATTGTAAACTCCAGATGACCTTGTGATTCCTTCGTCGGGCACTGGTAAAGGGTGGCGATGATTCGTTCTATAATAGAAATACCCGTCGTAGCGATTCGGCCGAGACACCCGCCACGAAACACTCTCTCGTCGTGGAATCCCCGCGTCGGAGAGTAAAACGCGCGAAGGCTTACTATGAGAGAAGAAATAGTATATGCCGGTGGTTCGCGTGTGTAGGCTCTATACGAAATTGCGATTCAAGAGAGTAGGAAAAGACGCGATGAACCACGATTTCCGTGCGTCTTACGTCTCTCGACGATGGGACGATCCACGCGAAGAGTTGTTACGTGCTCGCGCGAGGTGCGATAGCGTCGATTCGCTTTTCTGTACGGGGAGAAATAGAACGATGAGCTGACTTATCGGGTCTTCGTTGGAATTACCGTCGCTGGCATTGTAAACTCCAGAT
The DNA here is from genome assembly GCF_051020985.1 of Nomia melanderi. Taxonomy (NCBI): domain Eukaryota; kingdom Metazoa; phylum Arthropoda; class Insecta; order Hymenoptera; family Halictidae; genus Nomia; species Nomia melanderi. Next base: position 16,806 of record NW_027475795.1, on the reverse strand, counting down.
GACCTTGTGATTCCTTCGTCGGGCACTGGTAAAGGGTGGCGATGATTCGTTCTATAATAGAAATACCCGTCGTAGCGTTTCGGCCTAGTCACCCGCCACGAAACACTCTCTCGTCGTGGAATCCCCGCGTCGGAGAGTAAAACGCCGAAGGCTTACTTATGAAACTTACGTCTCTCGACGATGGGACGATCCACGCGAAGAGTTGTTACGTGCACGCGTATGGTGCGATTGCGTCGATTCGCTTTTCTGTACGGGGAGCAATAGAACGTTGAGTTGACTTATCGGGTCTTCGTTGGAATTACCGTCGCTGGCATTGTAAACTCCAGATGACCTTGTGATTCCTTCGTCGGGCACTGGTAAAGGGTGGCGATGATGCGTTCTATAATAGAAATACCCGTCGTAGCGTTTCTTCCGAGTCAACCCGCTCACGAAACACTCTCTCGTCGTGGAATCCCCGCGTCGGAGAGTAAAACGCGAATTCATAGTATGGAAACTTACGTCTCTCGACGATGGGACGATCCACGCGAAGAGTTGTTACGTGCACGCGTATGGTGCGATTGCGTCGATTCGCTTTTCTGTACGGGGAGTAATAGAACGTTGAGTTGACTTATCGGGTCTTCGTTGGAATTACCGTCGCTGGCATTGTAAACTCCAGATGACCTTGTGATTCCTTCGTCGGGCACTGGTAAAGGGTGGCGATGATGCGTTCTATAATAGAAATACCCGTCGTAGCGTTTCTTCCGAGTCAACCCGCTCACGAAACTCTCTCTCGTCGTGGAATCCCCGCGTCGGAGAGTAAAACGCGAATTCATACTATGAAAACTTACGTCTCTCGACGATGGGACGATCCACGCGAAGAGTTGTTTACGTGCACGCGTATGGTGCGATTGCGTCGATTCGCTTTTCTGTACGGGGAGAAATAGAACGTTGAGTTGACTTATCGGGTCTTCGTTGGAATTACCGTCGCTGGCATTGTAAACTCCAGATGACCTTGTGATTCCTTCGTCGGGCACTGGTAAAGGGTGGCGATGATGCGTTCTATAATAGAAATACCCGTCGTAGCGTTTCTTCCGAGTCAACCCGCTCACGAAACTCTCTCTCTCGTCGTGGAATCCCCGCGTCGGAGAGTAAAACGCCGAAGGCTTACTATGAAACTTACGTCTCTCGACGATGGGACGATCCACGCGAAGAGTTGTTACGTGCACGCGTATGGTGCGATTGCGTCGATTCGCTTTTCTGTACGGGGAGTAATAGAACGTTGAGTTGACTTATCGGGTCTTCGTTGGAATTACCGTCGCTGGCATTGTAAACTCCAGATGACCTTGTGATTCCTTCGTCGGGCACTGGTAAAGGGTGGCGATGATTCGTTCTATAATAGAAATACCCGTCGTAGCGTTTCTTCCGAGTCAACCCGCTCACGAAACTCTCTCTCGTCGTGGAATCCCCGCGTCGGAGAGTAAAACGCGAATTCATAGTATGGAAACTTACGTCTCTCGACGATGGGACGATCCACGCGAAGAGTTGTTACGTGCACGCGTATGGTGCGATTGCGTCGATTCGCTTTTCTGTACGGGGAGCAATAGAACGTTGAGTTGACTTATCGGGTCTTCGTTGGAATTACCGTCGCTGGCATTGTAAACTCCAGATGACCTTGTGATTCCTTCGTCGGGCACTGGTAAAGGGTGGCGATGATTCGTTCTATAATAGAAATACCCGTCGTAGCGTTTCTTCCGAGTCAACCCGCTCACGAAACTCTCTCTCGTCGTGGAATCCCCGCGTCGGAGAGTAAAACGCGAATTCATACTATGAAAACTTACGTCTCTCGACGATGGGACGATCCACGCGAAGAGTTGTTTACGTGCACGCGTATGGTGCGATTGCGTCGATTCGCTTTTCTGTACGGGGAGAAATAGAACGTTGAGTTGACTTATCGGGTCTTCGTTGGAATTACCGTCGCTGGCATTGTAAACTCCAGATGACCTTGTGATTCCTTCGTCGGGCACTGGTAAAGGGTGGCGATGATGCGTTCTACAATAGAAATACCCGTCGTAGCGTTTCTTCCGAGTCAACCCGCTCACGAAACTCTCTCTCGTCGTGGAATCCCCGCGTCGGAGGGTAAAACGCGATATATAATAGTATATGCCAGTGGTTCGCGCGCGTCGTCTCTGAGATACGCGGTCGACAGAGTTCCGAAAACACGTGATGTGCCACGATTTCCGTGCGTCTTACATCTTTCGACGATGGGACGATCCACGCGAAGAGAACGTTCGTGCTTGCGTGAGGTGCAACAGCGTCGATTCGCTTTTCTGTACGGGGAGAAATAGAACGTTGAGTTGACTTATCGGGTCTTCGTTGGAATTACCGTCGCTGGCATTGTAAACTCCAGATGACCTTGTGATTCCTTCGTCGGGCACTGGTAAAGGGTGGCGATGATTCGTTCTATAATAGTAATACCCGTCGTAGCGTTTCGACCGATGTCACCCGCCACGAAAGTCTCTCTCGACGTGGAAACCCCGCGCCGAAGAGTAAACGCGAAGGCTTACCATACGAAAGAAAACGGTATTATACGCCTGTGGTATGTGCGTCTCGGCTCTGTGATACGCGATCGGCAGAGTTACAAAAAAACGTTGATGGGCCACGATTTCCGTGCGTCTTACATCTTTCGACGATGGGACGATCCACGCGAAGAGTAGTTACGTGCTCGCGCGAGGTGCGATAGCGTCGATTCGCTTTTCTGTACGGGGAGAAATAGAACGATGAGTTGACTTATCGGGTCTTCGTTGGAATTACCGTCGCTGGCATTGTAAACTCCAGATGACCTTGTGATTCCTTCGTCGGGCACTGGTAAAGGGTGGCGATGATTCGTTCTATAATAGAAATACCCGTCGTAGCGATTCGGCCGAGTCACCCGCCACGAAACTCTCTCTCGTCGTGGAATCCCCATGTCGGAGAGTAAAACGCGAAGGCTAACTATATAAGAAATATATAGTATTATTTATGCCTGTGGTTCTCCGTTTGCCCTACTCTCAGATACGCGACTCGGAGAGTTACGAATAATCGTGATGGACCACGATTTCTGTACGTCTTACATCTTTCGACGATGGGACGATCCACGCGAAGAGATCATTCCTGCTTGCGTGAGGTGCGATAGCGCCGATTCGCTTTTCTGTACGGGGAGAAATAGAACGATGAGTTGACTTATCGGGTCTTCGTTGGAATTACCGTCGCTGGCATTGTAAACTCCAGATGACCTTGTGATTCCTTCGTCGGGCACTGGTAAAGGGTGGCGATGATTCGTTCTATAATAGAAATACCCGTCGTAGCGATTCGGCCGTGTCACCCGCCACGAAAATCTCTCTCGTCGTGGAATCCCCGCGTCGTAGAGTAAACGCGAAGGCTTGCTATAGAAGACTATAGTTTATACGCCTGTGGTTCACCGGTTGCCTGCTCTCCGGGGTACGCGATCGCGCAGGAGTTACGGAAGAACTTGATGGGCCACGATCTCCAAGCGGCTATATCTTTCGACGATGGGACGATTCACGCGAAGAGAACGTTCGTGCATGCGTGAGGTGCGATAGCGTTGATTCGCTTGTCTGTACGGGGAGAAATAGAACGATGAGTTGACTTATCGGGTCTTCGTTGGAATTACCGTCGCTGGCATTGTAAACTCCAGATGACCTTGTGATTCCTTCGTCGGGCACTGGTAAAGGGTGGCGATGATTCGTTCTATAATAGAAATACCCGTCGTAGCGTTTCGACCGATGTCACCCGCCACGAAATTCTCTCTCGTCGTGGAATCCCCGCGTCGGAGAGTAACCGCCGAAGGCTTGCTATAGAAGACTATAGTTTATACGCCTGTGGTTCACCGGTTGCCGGCTCTCCGGGGCACGCGATCGCGCGAAGGTTACGGAGGGACGTGAAGCGCCCGAGCAATGAAACGTCCGCAGGAGGAAACGAGCAACCGCCGAACATTGTTTCGCGACGTTTCCATAATGTATTGTCGTTTCGCTCGCATCCCGCTTCTTTCCCCTAGTTTCCTCGACGCGTAGTTTCGCAGCCTTAGTGGACGAATCATTCTCGATTCGAGGAAAGATATGCAGTGGGGCGTGCAATGAGCCCGCCAGAGACCACGATCTCCAATGCGTCTTTACATCTTTGGACGATGGGACGATCCACGCGAAGAGAACGTTCGTGCTTGCGCGAGGTGCATTAGCGTCGATTCGCTTTTCTGTACGGGGAGAAATAGAACGATGAGTTGACTTATCGGGTCTTCGTTGGAATTACCGTCGCTGGCATTGTAAACTCCAGATGACCTTGTGATTCCTTCGTCGGGCACTGGTAAAGGGTGGCGATGATTCGTTCTATAATAGAAATACCCGTCGTAGCGATTCGGCCGAGTCACCCGCCACGAAACTGTCTCTCTTTCGTCGTGGAAACCCCGCGTCGGAGAGTAAAACGCGCGAAGGCTGTGACTGTAACATATATATATATATATACACAGTATACAATGCCTGTGGTTTTTGCGCGTGTCGGCTCTTCGGTATACGCGATCGGCCAGAGTTACGGAGGGACGGTGAAGCGCACGAGAAATTGAAACGGCCGCACGATTGGAACCGAGCAACCGTCGAACATTGTTTCGCGACGTTTCCATAATGCGTTTTCGTTTCGCTCGCATACCGCTTCTTTTCCCCTAGTCTCTGAGACGCGTTTTCGAGCCGTTCTTCTACTATCGATTCTCGTAGAGAGAAGGGACCGGGTAGTCTGGAAGTGGAACCCGCATCTTGCGTGTACCGTACACGGAATTGAGAGGACCGGCCGTGAAGCTCGTTTTAAAGCCGTGCGTCTGACACCCAACTCTTGCGCGCCAATTTCGCGGCAAGAGATAATATGGGACGAATGACCGGCAAAGAGCCAGCTGTGAAGTCTGTTTTTTTAATCGAATCCGTGGACGTGTGTATGCCGTAGCGTCGCTCGTCGTGTTCGTTCATGGTCGTTCCGAGAGAAAGAACGAAAGCGGTAACGAAGGGACCGGCCGTGAAGCTCGTTTTAAAGCCGCGCGTCTGACACCCAACTCTTGCGCGCCAATTTCGCGGCAAGAGATAACATGGGACGAATGACCGGCAAAGAGCCAGCTGTGAAGTCTTTTTTCATTATTTGCTTTCAATCGATCGATCGGTACGATTCGTGCAACGTTTCGCGCGATGCGACGCGAAAACATGCGCGCAACAATAGATGCGTCTGATCGGAAGAACGCGAGGGTCGACTGCACGCGATGGATTCAGTATCGGGTAGGATACAAAATATATCCCCGTCGTTTCCACGCGTGCGAGTCTTCTGCGTCTTTCGCGGGTTTTTGAATGCACTATACGCCCGGAACGTCGAGAAATATATACATATTACTTGAACGTTTTTCGTCTCGAAAGGCTTCGGTGTCGTCTCCAAGGCGACGCCTGAATCTCCTTCGCGCGCTGGTCGGAGATTCAGGTATCAACTTTTATCTTCTCTTTGAAAGAAGAGAGATATTAGGTCGAACAAGTGAGAATAAAATTATATATGTGAAATATAAAATTTATACGATTACCCTGAACGGTGGATCACTTGGCTCGTGGGTCGATGAAGAACGCAGCTAATTGCGCGTCAACGTGTGAACTGCAGGACACATGAACATCGACATTTCGAACGCACATTGCGGTCCACGGATACAATTCCTGGACCACGCCTGGCTGAGGGTCGTTTACGTACCATACACTGCTTGCGTAGCTCTGTCAAATCCCCGCCGTCGTTCACCTCTTCGGATCGAACGTTTTTTTACCGAAGGGCGCAAAGAACGTCTCTGAGTCGGGTTAAGAGAAGGATGCTACGTACGAGCGAACGATGGGTGTCTCGTCGGCGTTTGTCGCGGACACGCGAAAATTCTGTGAATTTCACGGACAGTGTACGTTCTAGTTGTTGCAAAACGATCGGAATCGTTTGTATGGACTCGCGTGAGTGTTCGCGGCGTCGTGCGTCGTTCAATTACGACCGCCCGCGGATACCGCTCCACTGCGATATGGATCTGAGCGACAACTTTTTCGGCTGTTCGTGAGATGAACGGTTTCGTGTGTTTAGAAAAATTTTTTTTCCCGCGCTCTCCGACGTCACCTGAAATGATGCGTCAGAGGTGAAAGAAAATATTAAGAAGTCGAGAGAGAGAGACTACACACGTTTTATTCATATTTTGTATACCGTGCGTGAGACGGATGTGCACGACACGTCGTATGTCGGTATATTACCGACTGGCCCCAGGGAGATTGTTTTCTTCCTCTCTTACGAATGAGATGTACGTTTCGGAGGATCGTCGTTACCGAAACACACGGCAAAACGAGACTTCTCGCAGCAGAACCTTTATACACAATACACATCGACTCTTTTTACCCCGAGAGAGAGAGAAAAGGTGTATTTCTTTTTTTTATTTTTCGAATTCGACGCACGAACGCTTTGACGACTGGAGAAAAACACGGTGTGTGTTAAAATCGTGCGGGACGAGCATGCGTATTCGTAACGGGTCGAATAGTTCTTATTCCCCGTCGTCGCGTGTCCTCGCTGGACCACCACCGTGCGCTTCCGCCACGTTCAGTTGAATTTCGAAATATATATATATAAAAAGAATCACCATATACTCTCTTTCGGGAGGTGTATTTTTATCGGTTTCTGCTATAGAGAAGAGACGGAGATCGTGTTGTGAGGTGTAACGTTTCTGTATCCCCGTTTCGGAGGATCGTCGTTATCGGCGGAACACACGTCAAAACGAGACTTCTCGCAGAACC
>NW_027475795.1:0-2500 GCF_051020985.1 Nomia melanderi | reverse complement strand
AATTTTTTTTAATGTTAAAAACGTTAATAAACGTCATGTTTACGCATGGATTAAACATTGAAATAATTTTAAAACGCTTATTAAAAAAGTTGGTGTCGACCGTGGGACTTAGAAAAATTTCGGGAAGTCCGATTCGCCTGCTGGAATTACCGCACGGGCTGGACACCTCGCTCCGACGAATCGGTTTTTTCCATTTTTTTTGAAAAATAAATTTTTGTAATTTTTTTTAATGTTAAAAACGTTAATAAACATCATGTTTACGCATGGATTAAACATTGAAATAATTTTAAAACGCTTATTAAAAAAGTTTACTCTTGACCGTGGGACTTAGAAAAATTTCGGGAAGTCCGATTCGCCTGCTGGAATTACCGCACGGGCTGGACACCTCGCTCCGACGAATCGGTTTTTTCCATTTTTTCCGAAAAATAAATTTTTGTAATTTTTTTTAACGTTAAAAACGTTAATAAACGTCATGTTTACGCATGGATTAAACATTGAAATAATTTTAAAACGCTTATTAAAAAAGTTGGTGTCGACCGTGGGACTTAGAAAAATTTCGGGAAGTCCGATTCGCCTGCTGGAATTACCGCACGGGCTGGACAGCTCGCTCCGACGAATCGGTTTTTTCCATTTTTTCCGAAAAATAAATTTTTGTAATTTTTTTTAACGTTAAAAACGTTAATAAACGTCATGTTTACGCATGGATTAAACATTGAAATAATTTTAAAACGCTTATTAAAAAAGTTGGTGTCGACCGTGGGACTTAGAAAAATTTCGGGAAGTCCGATTCGCCTGCTGGAATTACCGCACGGGCTGGACACCTCGCTCCGACGAATCGGTTTTTTCCATTTTTTTTGAAAAATAAATTTTTGTAATTTTTTTTAATGTTAAAAACGTTAATAAACATCATGTTTACGCATGGATTAAACATTGAAATAATTTTAAAACGCTTATTAAAAAAGTTTACTCTTGACCGTGGGACTTAGAAAAATTTCGGGAAGTCCGATTCGCCTGCTGGAATTACCGCACGGCCTGGACAGCTCGCATCGACCGATACATTTTTTCCATTTTCAGTGAAAAAAAAATTTTTGTCAATTTTCTCAACGTTAAAAACGTTAATAAACTGCGTTTTTATGCGTGGATTAAACATTAAAAAAATTTTGAAATATGTGATGAAAAAGTTTACTCTTGACCGTTCGGACTTAGAAAAATTTCGAGTACCTCGGATCGCCTGCTGGAATTACCGCACGGCCTGGACAGCCCGCATCGACCGATACATTTTTTCCATTTTCAGTGAAAAAAAAATTTTTGTCAATTTTCTCAACGTTAAAAACGTTAATAAACTGCGTTTTTATGCGTGGATTAAACATTAAAAAAATTTTGAAATATGTGATGAAAAAGTTTACTCTTGACCGTCGGGACTTAGAAAAATTTCGAGTACCCCGGATCGCCTGCTGGAATTACCGCACGGCCTGGATAGCCCGCATCGACCGATACATTTTTTCCATTTTCAGTGAAAAAAAAATTTTTGTCAATTTTCTCAACGTTAAAAACGTTAATAAACTGCGTTTTTATGCGTGGATTAAACATTAAAAAAATTTTGAAATATGTGATGAAAAAGTTTACTCTTGACCGTCGGGACTTAGAAAAATTTCGAGTACCCCGGATCGCCTGCTGGAATTACCGCACGGCCTGGATAGCCCGCATCGACCGATACATTTTTTCCATTTTCAGTGAAAAAAAAATTTTTGTCAATTTTCTCAACGTTAAAAACGTTAATAAACTGCGTTTTTATGCGTGGATTAAACATTAAAAAAATTTTGAAATATGTGATGAAAAAGTTTACTCTTGACCGTCGGGACTTAGAAAAATTTCGAGTACCCCGGATCGCCTGCTGGAATTACCGCACGGGCTGGACACCTCGCTCCGACGAATCGGTTTTTTCCATTTTTTCCGAAAAATAAATTTTTGTAATTTTTTTTAACGTTAAAAACGTTAATAAACGTCATGTTTACGCATGGATTAAACATTGAAATAATTTTAAAACGCTTATTAAAAAAGTTGGTGTCGACCGTGGGACTTAGAAAAATTTCGGGAAGTCCGATTCGCCTGCTGGAATTACCGCACGGGCTGGACACCTCGCTCCGACGAATCGGTTTTTTCCATTTTTTCCGAAAAATAAATTTTTGTAATTTTTTTTAATGTTAAAAACGTTAATAAACGTCATGTTTACGCATGGATTAAACATTGAAATAATTTTAAAACGCTTATTAAAAAAGTTGGTGTCGACCGTGGGACTTAGAAAAATTTCGGGAAGTCCGATTCGCCTGCTGGAATTACCGCACGGGCTGGACACCTCGCTCCGACGAATCGGTTTTTTCCATTTTTTCCGAAAAATAAATTTTTGTAATTTTTTTTAACGTTAAAAACGTTAATAAACGTCATGTTTACGCATGGATTAAACATTGAAATAATTTTAAAACGCTTATTAAAAAAGTTG
>NW_027475794.1:0-31245 GCF_051020985.1 Nomia melanderi | reverse complement strand
AGTTTTATTATAGCTTTTTACAGTATCATATAGTTTAATATAGTTTTGTAGAGTTTTATATAGTTTTATATAGTTTTGATAGTTTTATATAGTTTAATATAGTTTTATATAGTTTTATATAGTTTTATATAGTTTTATATAGTTTTATATAGTACTATATAGTTTTATATACTTTTATTAGTTTTATATAGTTTTATATAGTTCTATAGAGTTTTATATAGTTTTATATAGTTTAATATAGTTTCATATAGTTTTATATAGTTTTATACAGTTTTATATAGTTATATATAGTTTTATATAGTTTTGTATAGTTTTATATAGTACTATATAGTTTTATATTGTTTTATATAGTTTTACATAGTTTTATATAGTTTTACATAGTTTTATATAGTTTTGTTAGTTTTATATAGTTTTATAGAGTTTTGTATAGTTTTATATAGTTTTATATAGTTCTATAGAGTTTTATATAGTTTAATATAGTTTAATATAGTTTTATATAGTTTTAAATAGTTTTATATAGTGTTATATAGTTTTATAGAGTTTTATATAGTTTTATATAGTTTTGTCAGTTTTATATAGTTTTATATAGTTTTGTCAGTTTTATATAGTTTTATATAGTTTTATATAGTTTTGTTAGTTTTGTATAGTTTTATATAGTTTTATACAGTTTTATATAGTTTTATATAGTCTAAAATAGTTTTATATAGATTTAATAGTTTTATTAGTTTTATTATAGCTTTTTACAGTATCATATAGTTTAATATAGTTTTGTAGAGTTTTATATAGTTTTATATAGTTTTGATAGTTTTATATAGTTTAATATAGTTTTATATAGTTTTATATAGTTTTATATAGTTTTATACAGTTTTATATAGTACTATATAGTTTTATATAGTTTTACATAGTTTTATATACTTTTACATAGTTTTATATAGTTTTGTTAGTTTTATATAGTTTTATAGAGTTTTCTATAGTTTTATATAGTTTTATATACTTTTATTAGTTTTATATAGTTTTATATAGTTCTATAGAGTTTTATATAGTTTTATATAGTTTAATATAGTTTCATATAGTTTTATATAGTTTTATATAGTTTTATATAGTTTTATATAGTTTTATATAGTACTATATAGTTTTATATAGTACTATATAGTTTTATATAGTTTTATTAGTTTTATATATTTTTATTAGTTTTATATAGTTTTATATAGTTTTATATAGTTTTGTATAGTTTTATATAGTTTTGTATAGTTTTATATACTACTATATAGTTTTATATAGTATTATATAGTTTTACATAGTTTTATATAGTTTTACATAGCTTTATATAGTTTTGTTAGTTTTATATAGTCTTATAGAGTTTTGAATAGTTTTATACAGTTTTATACAGTTTTATATAGTTATATATAGTTTTAAATAGTTTTATATAGATTTAATAGTTTTATTAGTTTTATTATCGCTTTTTACAGTTTTATATAGTTTAATATAGTTTTGTATAGTTTTATATAGTTTTATATAGTTTTATATAGTTTTATATAATTTTATACAGCTTTATATAGTTTTATATAGTTTTGTAGAGTTTTATATAGTTTTATAATGTTTTGATAGTTTTATATAGTTTAATATAGTTTTATATAGTTTTATTTAGTTTTATATAGTTTTGTTAGTTTTGTATAGTTTTATATAGTTTTATTTAGTTTTGTATAGTTTTATATACTACTATATAGTTTTATATAGTTTTATATAGTTTTACATAGATTTATATAGTTTTATATAGTTTTATATAGTTTTATATAGTTTTATATAGTTTTATATAGTTTTATATAGTTTTGTATAGTTTTATATACTACTATATAGTTTTATATAGTTTTACATAGTTTTATATAGTTTTACATAGTTTTATATAGTTTTGTTAGTTTTATATAGTTTTATAGAGTTTTGTATAGTTTTATATAGTTTTATACAGTTTTATATAGTTTTATATAGTTTTAAGTAGTTTTATATAGATTTAATAGTTTTATTAGTTTTATTATCGCTTTTTACAGTTTTATATAGTTTAATATAGTTTTGTATAGTTTTATATAGATTTATATAGTTTTATATAGTTATATATAGTTTTATATAGTTTTATATAATTTTATACAGTTTTATATAGTTTTATATAGTTTTGTAGAGTTTTATATAGTTTTATATTGTTTTGATAGTTTTATATAGTTTAATATAGTTTTATATAGTTTTATTTAGTTTTATATAGTTTTGTTAGTTTTGTATAGTTTTATATAGTTTTATATAGTTTTATATAGTTTTATATAGTTTTATATAGTTTTGTATAGTTTTGTATAGTTTTATATAGTTTTATACAGTTTTATATAGTTTTATATAGTTTTAAATAGTTTTATATAGGTTTAATAGTTTTATTAGTTTTATTATAGCTTTTTACAGTTTTATATAGTTTAATATAGTTTTGTATAGTTCTATATAATTTTATATAGTGTTATATAGTTTTATAGAGTTTTATATAGTTTTATATATTTTTGTCAGTTTTATATAGTTTTATATAGTTTTGTTAGTTTTGTATAGTTTTATATAGTTTTATATAGTTTTATATAGTTTTATATAGTTTTGTATACTTTTGTATAGTTTTATATAGTTTTATACAGTTTTATATAGTTTTATATAGTTTTAAATAGTTCTATATAGATTTAATAGTTTTATTAGTTTTATTATAGCTTTTTACAGTTTTATATAGTTTAATATAGGTTTGTATAGTTTTATATAATTTTATATAGTGTTATATAGTTTTATATAGTTTTGTTAGTTTTGTATAGATTTATATAGTTTTATGTAGTTTCATATAGTTTTATATAGTTTTATATAGTTTTGTTAGTTTTATATATTTTTATATAGTTGTATACAGTTTTGTATAGTTTTGTATAGTTTTATATAGTTTTGTATAGTTTTATATAGTTTTATATAGTTTTATATAGTTTTGTATAGTTTTATATTGTTTTATATAGTTTTGTTAGTTTTGTATAGTTTTGTATAGTATTCTGTAGTTTTACATAGTTTCATTAGCTTTATATAGTTTTATATAGTTTTAAATAGTTTTATATAGGTGTATAAGTTTTATTAGTTTGATTATAGCTTTATACAATTTTATATAGTTTTATATAGTTTTGTATAGTTTTATATAGTTTTATATGGTTTTATATAGTTTTATATAGTTTTATATAGTTTTATTAGTTTTATATCGTTTTATTTAGTTTTATATAGTTTTGTCAGTTTTATATAGTTTTATATAGTTTTATATAATTTGTATAGTTTTATATAGTTCTGTATAGTACCAAATAGTTTTATATAGTTTTATATAGTGTTATATAGTTTTATAGAGGTTTATATAGTTTTATATATTTTTGTCAGTTTTATATAGTTTTATATAGTTTTATTAGCTTTATATGGTTTTATATAGTTTTATATAGTTTTATATAGTTTTGTATAGTTTTATATAGTTTTATACAGTTTTATATAGTTTTATATAGTTTTAAATAGTTTTATATAGTACTATATAGTTTTATATAGTACTATATTGTTTTATATAGTTTTATATAGTTTTATATAGTTTTATATAGTTTTATATAGTTTTATATAGTTTGTATAGTTTTGTATAGTTTTATATACTACTATATAGTTTTATATAGTTTTATATAGTTTTACATAGTTTTATATAGTTTTACATAGTTTTATATAGTTTTGTTAGTTTTATATAGTTTTGTAGAGTTTTGTATAGTTTTATATAGTTTTATACAGTTTTATACAGTTTTATATAGTTTTATATAGTTTTAAGTAGTTTTATATAGATTTAATAGTTTTATTAGTTTTATTATCGCTTTTTACAGTTTTATATAGTTTAATATAGTTTTGTATAGTTTTATATAGATTTATATAGTTTTATATAGTTATATATAGTTTTATATAGTTTTATATAATTTTATACAGTTTTATATAGTTTTGTATAGTTTTGTATAGTTTTATATAATTTTATATAGTGTTATATAGTTTTATATAGTTTTGTTAGTTTTGTATAGATTTATATAGTTTTATGTAGTTTTACATAGTTTTATATAGTTTTATATAGTTTTGTTAGTTTTGTATAGTTTTATATAGTTTTATATAGTTTTATATAGTTTTATATAGTTTTATATAGTTTTGTATAGTTTTGTATAGTTTTATATAGTTTTATACAGTTTTATATAGTTTTATATAGTTTTAAATAGTTTTATATAGGTTTAATAGTTTTATTAGTTTTATTATAGCTTTTTACAGTTTTATATAGTTTAATATAGTTTTGTATAGTTCTATATAATTTTATATAGTGTTATATAGTTTTATAGAGTTTTATATAGTTTTATATATTTTTGTCAGCTTTATATAGTTTTATATAGTTTTGTTAGTTTTGTATAGTTTTATATAGTTTTATATAGTTTTGTATACTTTTGTATAGTTTTATATAGTTTTATACAGTTTTATATAGTTTTATATAGTTTTAAATAGTTTTATATAGATTTAATAGTTTTATTAGTTTTATTATAGCTTTTTACAGTTTTATATAGTTTAATATAGGTTTGTATAGTTTTATATAATTTTATATAGTGTTATATAGTTTTATATAGTTTTGTTAGTTTTGTATAGATTTATATAGTTTTATGTAGTTTCATATAGTTTTATATAGTTTTATATAGTTTTGTTAGTTTTATATATTTTTATATAGTTTTATACAGTTTTGTATAGTTTTGTATAGTTTTATATAGTTTTGTATAGTTTTATATAGTTTTATATAGTTTTATATAGTTTTGTATAGTTTTATATTGTTTTATATAGTTTTGTTAGTTTTGTATAGTTTTATATAGTTTTATTAGCTTTATATGGTTTTATATAGTTTTATATAGTTTTATATAGTTTTGTATAGTTTTATATAGTTTTATACAGTTTTATATAGTTTTATATAGTTTTAAATAGTTTTATATAGTACTATATAGTTTTATATAGTACTATATTGTTTTATATAGTTTTATATAGTTTTATATAGTTTTATATAGTTTTATATAGTTTTATATAGTTTTGTATAGTTTTGTATAGTTTTATATACTACTATATAGTTTTATATAGTTTTATATAGTTTTACATAGTTTTATATAGTTTTACATAGTTTTATATAGTTTTGTTAGTTTTATATAGTTTTGTAGAGTTTTGTATAGTTTTATATAGTTTTATACAGTTTTATACAGTTTTATATAGTTTTATATAGTTTTAAGTAGTTTTATATAGATTTAATAGTTTTATTAGTTTTATTATCGCTTTTTACAGTTTTATATAGTTTAATATAGTTTTGTATAGTTTTATATAGATTTATATAGTTTTATATAGTTATATATAGTTTTATATAGTTTTATATAATTTTATACAGTTTTATATAGTTTTGTATAGTTTTGTATAGTTTTATATAATTTTATATAGTGTTATATAGTTTTATATAGTTTTGTTAGTTTTGTATAGATTTATATAGTTTTATGTAGTTTTACATAGTTTTATATAGTTTTATATAGTTTTGTTAGTTTTGTATAGTTTTATATAGTTTTATATAGTTTTATATAGTTTTATATAGTTTTATATAGTTTTGTATAGTTTTGTATAGTTTTATATAGTTTTATACAGTTTTATATAGTTTTATATAGTTTTAAATAGTTTTATATAGGTTTAATAGTTTTATTAGTTTTATTATAGCTTTTTACAGTTTTATATAGTTTAATATAGTTTTGTATAGTTCTATATAATTTTATATAGTGTTATATAGTTTTATAGAGTTTTATATAGTTTTATATATTTTTGTCAGTTTTATATAGTTTTATATAGTTTTGTTAGTTTTGTATAGTTTTATATAGTTTTATATAGTTTTATATAGTTTTATATAGTTTTGTATACTTTTGTATAGTTTTATATAGTTTTATACAGATTTATATAGTTTTATATAGTTTTAAACAGTTTTATATAGATTTAATAGTTTTATTAGTTTTATTATAGCTTTTTACAGTTTTATATAGTTTAATATAGGTTTGTATAGTTTTATATAATTTTATATAGTGTTATATAGTTTTATATAGTTTTGTTAGTTTTGTATAGATTTATATAGTTTTATGTAGTTTCATATAGTTTTATATAGTTTTATATAGTTTTGTTAGTTTTATATATTTTTATATAGTTTTATACAGTTTTGTATAGTTTTGTATAGTTTTATATAGTTTTGTATAGTTTTATATAGTTTTATATAGTTTTATATAGTTTTGTATAGTTTTATATTGTTTTATATAGTTTTGTTAGTTTTGTATAGTTTTGTATAGTATTCTGTAGTTTTACATAGTTTCATTAGCTTTATATAGTTTTATATAGTTTTAAATAGTTTTATATAGGTGTATAAGTTTTATTAGTTTGATTATAGCTTTATACAATTTTATATAGTTTTATATAGTTTTGTATAGTTTTATATAGTTTTTTATGGTTTTATATAGTTTTATATAGTTTTATATAGTTTTATTAGTTTTATATCGTTTTATTTAGTTTTATATAGTTTTGTCAGTTTTATATAGTTTTATATAGTTTTATATAATTTGTATAGTTTTATATAGTTCTGTATAGTACCAAATAGTTTTATATAGTTTTATATAGTGTTATATAGTTTTATAGAGGTTTATATAGTTTTATATATTTTTGTCAGTTTTATATAGTTTTATATAGTTTTATTAGCTTTATATGGTTTTATATAGTTTTATATAGTTTTATATAGTTTTGTATAGTTTTATATAGTTTTATACGGTTTTATATAGTTTTATATAGTTTTAAATAGTTTTATATAGCTTTAATAGTTTTATTAGTTTTATTATAGCTTTTTACAGTTTTATATAGTTTAATATAGTTTTACATAGTTTTATTAGCTTTATATAGTTTTATATAGTTTTATATAGTTTTATACAGTTTTATATAGTTTTATATAGTTTTATATAGTTTTATATAGTTTTATTTAGTTTTATATAGTTTTGTTAGTTTTATATAGTTTTATAGAGTTTTGTATAGTTTTATATAGTTTTATATAGTTTTATATAGTTTTATATAGTTTTATATAGTTTTATATAGTTTTATATAGTTCTATATAGTTTTATATAGTTTTACATAGTTTTATATAGTTTTACATAGTTCTAAATAGTTTTGTTAGTTTTATATAGTTTTATAGAGTTTTGTATAGTTTTATATAGTTTTATATACTTTTATTAGTTTTATATAGTTTTATATAGTTCTATAGAGTTTTATATAGTTTTATATAGTTTAATACAGTTTTATATAGTTTTAAATAGTTTTATATAGTGTTATATAGTTTTATAGAGGTTTATATAGTTTTATATATTTTTGTCAGTTTTATATAGTTTTATATAGTTTTATTAGCTTTATATGGTTTTATATAGTTTTATATAGTTTTATATAGTTTTGTATAGTTTTATATAGTTTTATACGGTTTTATATAGTTTTATATAGTTTTAAATAGTTTTATATAGTTTTAATAGTTTTATTAGTTTTATTATAGCTTTTTACCGTTTTATATAGTTTAATATAGTTTTACATAGTTTTATATAGTTTTATATAGTTTATATAGTTATATATAGTTTTATATAGTTTTATATAATTTTATACAGTTTTATATAGTTTTATATAGTTTTGTATAGTTTTATATAATTTTATATAGTGTTATATAGTTTTATATAGTTTTGTTAGTTTTGTATAGATTTATATAGTTTTATGTAGTTTTATATACTTTTATATAGTTTTATATAGTTTTGTTAGTTTTATATATTTTCATATAGTTGTATACAGTTTTGTATAGTTTTGTATAGTTTTATATAGTTTTGTATAGTTTTATATAGTTTTATATAGTTTTATATAGTTTTGTATAGTTTTATATAGTTTTACATAGTTTTATATAGTTTTATATAGTTTTATATAGTTTTATATAGTTTTATTAGTTTTATATCGTTTTATTTAGTTTTATATAGTTTTGTCAGTTTTATATAGTTTTATATAGTTTTGTATAGTATTATATAGTCTTGTATATTTTTATATAGTTTAGTATGGTTTTATATAGATTTATATAGTTTTATATAGTTTTATATAGATTTATATAGATTTATATCGTTTTATATAGTTTTATATAATTTGATACAGTTTTATATAGTTTTGTAGAGTTTTATATAGTTTTATATTGTTTTGATAGTTTTATATAGTACTATATAGTTTTATATAGTTTTATATAGTTTTATATAGTTTTATATAGTTTTATATAGTACTATATAGTTTTATATAGTACTATATAGTATTATATAGTTTTATTAGTTTTATATAGTTTTATTAGTTTTATTAGTTTTATATAGTTTTATATAGTTTTATATAGTTTTGTATAGTTTTATATACTACTATATAGTTTTATATAGTTTTATATAGTTTTACATAGTTTTAAATAGTTTTACATAGTTTTATATAGTTTTGTTAGTTTTATATAGTTTTATAGAGTTTTGTATAGTTTTATATAGTTTTATACAGTTTTATATAGTTTTATATAGTTTTAAGTAGTTTTATATAGATTTAATAGTTTTATTAGTTTTATTATCGCTTTTTACAGTTTTATATAGTTTAATATAAGTTTTGTATAGTTTTATATAGTTTTATATAGTTTATATAGTTATATATAGTTTTATATAGTTTTATATAATTTTATACAGTTTTATATAGTTTTATATAGTTTTGTATAGTTTTATATAATTTTATATAGTGTTATATAGTTTTATATAGTTTTGTTAGTTTTGTATAGATTTATATAGTTTTATGTAGTTTTATATACTTTTATATAGTTTTATATAGTTTTGTTAGTTTTATATATTTTCATATAGTTGTATACAGTTTTGTATAGTTTTGTATAGTTTTACATAGTTTTAAATAGTTTTACATAGTTTTATATAGTTTTGTTAGTTTTGTATAGTTTTATATAGTTTTATATAGTTTTATATAGTTTTATATAGTTTTATATAGTTTTGTATAGTTTTGTATAGTTTTATATAGTTTTATACAGTTTTATATAGTTTTATATAGTTTTAAATAGTTTTATATAGATTTAATAGTTTTATTAGTTTTATTATAGCTTTTTACAGTTTTATATAATTTAATATAGTTTTGTATAGTTTTATATAATTTTATATAGTGTTATATAGTTTTATATAGTTTTGTTAGTTTTGTATAGATTTATATAGTTTTATGTAGTTTTACATAGTTTTATATAGTATTATATAGTTTTGTAAGTTTTATATAGTTTTATATAGTTTTATATAGTTTTATATAGTTTTATATAGTTTTATTAGTTTTATATCGTTTTATTTAGTTTTATATAGTTTTGTCAGTTTTATATAGTTTTATATAGTTTTGTATAGTATTATATAGTCTTGTATATTTTTATATAGTTTTATTAGCTTTATATGGTTTTATATAGTTTTATATGGTTTTATATAGTTTTGTATAGTTTTATATAGTTTTATACAGTTTTATATAGTTTTATATAGTTTTAAATAGTTTTATATAGTTTTAATAGTTTTATTAGTTTTATTGTAGCATTTTACAGTTTTATAGAGTTTAATATAGTTTTACATAGTTTTATTAGCTTTATATAGTTTTATATAGTTTTATATAGTTTTATACAGTTTTATATAGTTTTATATAGTTTTATATAGTTTTATATAGTTTTATATAGTTTTATATAGTTTTATATAGTTTTACATAGTTTTATATAGTTTTACATAGTTTTACATAGTTTTATATAGTTTTGTTAGTTTTATATAGTTTTATAGAGTTTTGTATAGTTTTATACAGTTTTATATAGTTTTATATAGTTTTAAATAGTTTTATATAGATTTAATAGTTTTATTAGTTTTATTATCGCTTTTTACAGTTTTATATAGTTTAATATAGTTTTGTATAGTTTTATATAGTTTTATATAGTTTTATATAGTTTTATATAGTTTTATATAGTTTTATATAGTTTTATTTAGTTTTATATAGTTTTGTTAGTTTTATATAGATTTATAGAGTTTTGTACAGTTTTATATAGTTTTATATACTTTTATTAGTTTTATATAGTTTTATATAGTTCTATAGAGTTTTATATAGTTTTATATAGTTTAATATAGTTTTATATAGTTTTAAATAGTTTTATATAGTGTTATATAGTTTTATAGAGTTTTATATAGTTTTATATATTTTTGTCAGTTTTATATAGTTTTATATAGTTTTGTTAGTTTTGTATAGTTTTATATAGTTTTGTATAGTTTTATATAGATTTATATAGTTTTATATAGTTTTATATAGTTTTATATAGTTTTATATAGTTTTATATAATTTTATACAGTTTTATATAGTTTTATATAGTTTTGTAGAGTTTTATATAGTTTTATATTGTTTTGATAGTTTTATATAGTTTAATATAGTTTTATATAGTTTTATTTAGTTTTATATAGTTTTGTTAGTTTTGTATAGTTTTATATAGTTTTATATAGTTTTATATAATTTTATACAGTTTTATATAGTTTTATATAGTTTTGTAGAGTTTTATATAGTTTTATATTGTTTTGATAGTTTTATATAGTTTTATATAGTTTTGTATAGTTTTATATAGATTTATATAGTTTTATATAGTTTTATATAGTTTTATATAGTTTTATATAATTTTATACAGTTTTATATAGTTTTATATAGTTTTGTAGAGTTTTATATAGTTTTATTAATTTTATATAGTTTTATTAGTTTTATATAGTTTTATATAGTTTTATATAGTTTTAAATAGTTTTATATAGTTTTAATAGTTTTATTAGTTTTATTATAGCTTTTTACAGTTTTATATAGTTTAATATAGTTTTACATAGTTTTATTAGCTTTATATAGTTTTATATTGTTTTATATAGTTTTATATAGTTTTATATAGTTTTATATAGTTTCATATAGTTTTATATAGTACTATATAGTTTTATATAGTACTATATAGTTTTATATAGTTTTATATAGTTTTGTAGAGTTTTATATAGTTTTATATTGTTTTGATAGTTTTATATAGTTTAATATAGTTTTATATAGTTTTATTTAGTTTTATATAGTTTTGTTAGTTTTGTATAGTTTTATATAGTTTTGTTAGTTTTGTATAGTTTTATATAGTTTTATATAGTTTTATATAGTTTTATATAGTTTTATATAGTTTTGTATAGTTTTGTATAGTTTTATATAGTTTTATACAGTTTTATATAGTTTTATATAGTTTTAAATAGTTTTATATAGATTTAATAGTTTTATTAGTTTTATTATAGCTTTTTACAGTTTTATATAGTTTAATATAGTTTTGTATAGTTTTATATAATTTTATATAGTGTTATATAGTTTTATATAGTTTTGTTAGTTTTGTATAGATTTATATAGTTTTATGTAGTTTTACATAGTTTTATATAGTTTTATATAGATTTGTTAGTTTTATATATTTTTATATAGTTGTATACAGTTTTGTATAGTTTTGTATAGTTTTATATAGTTTTGTATAGTTTTATATAGTTTTATATGGTTTTATATAGTTTTGTATAGTTTTATATAGTTTTATATAGTTTTATATAGTTTTATATAGTTTTATATAGTTTTATTAGTTTTATATCGTTTTATTTAGTTTTATATAGTTTTGTCAGTTTTATATAGTTTTATATAGTTTTGTATAGTATTATATAGTCTTGTATATTTTTATATAGTTTTATTAGCTTTATATGGTTTTATATAGTTTTATATAGTTTTCTATAGTTTTGTATAGTTTTATATAGTTTTATACAGTTTTATATAGTTTTATATAGTTTTAAATAGTTTTATATAGTTTTAATAGTTTTATTAGTTTTATTATAGCATTTTACAGTTTTATAGAGTTTAATATAGTTTTACATAGTTTTATTAGCTTTATATAGTTTTATATAGTTTTATATAGTTTTATACAGTTTTATATAGTTTTATATAGTTTTATATAGTTTTATATAGTTTTATATAGTTTTATACAGTTTTACATAGTTTTATATAGTTTTACATAGTTTTACATAGTTTTATATAGTTTTGTTAGTTTTATATAGTTTTATAGAGTTTTGTATAGTTTTATACAGTTTTATATAGTTTTATATAGTTTTAAATAGTTTTATATAGATTTAATAGTTTTATTAGTTTTATTATCGCTTTTTACAGTTTTATATAGTTTAATATAGTTTTGTATAGTTTTATATAGTTTTATATAGTTTTATATAGTTTTATATAGTTTTATATAGTTTTATATAGTTTTATTTAGTTGTATATAGTTTTGTTAGTTTTATATAGATTTATAGAGTTTTGTACAGTTTTATATAGTTTTATATACTTTTATTAGTTTTATATAGTTTTATATAGTTCTATAGAGTTTTATATAGTTTTATATAGTTTAATATAGTTTTATATAGATTTAAATAGTTTTATATAGTGTTATATAGTTTTATAGAGTTTTATATAGTTTTATATATTTTTGTCAGTTTTATATAGTTTTATATAGTTTTGTTAGTTTTGTATAGTTTTATATAGTTTTGTATAGTTTTATATAGATTTATATAGTTTTATATAGTTTTATATAGTTTTATATAGTTTTATATAGTTTTATATAGTTTTATATAATTTTATACAGTTTTATATAGTTTTATATAGTTTTGTAGAGTTTTATATAGTTTTATATTGTTTTGATAGTTTTATATAGTTTAATATAGTTTTATATAGTTTTATTTAGTTTTATATAGTTTTGTTAGTTTTGTATAGTTTTATATAGTTTTATATAGTTTTATATAATTTTATACAGTTTTATATAGTTTTATATAGTTTTGTAGAGTTTTATATAGTTTTATATTGTTTTGATAGTTTTATATAGTTTTATATAGTTTTGTATAGTTTTATATAGATTTATATAGTTTTATATAGTTTTATAAAGTTTTATATAGTTTTATATAATTTTATACAGTTTTATATAGTTTTATATAGTTTTGTAGAGTTTTATATAGTTTTATTAATTTTATATAGTTTTATTAGTTTTATATAGTTTTATATAGTTTTATATAGTTTTAAATAGTTTTATATAGTTTTAATAGTTTTATTAGTTTTATTATAGCTTTTTACAGTTTTATATAGTTTAATATAGTTTTACATAGTTTTATTAGCTTTATATAGTTTTATATAGTTTTATATAGTTTTATATAGTTTTATATAGTTTTGTAGAGTTTTATATAGTTTTATTAATTTTATATAGTTTTATTAGTTTTATATAGTTTTATATAGTTTTATATAGTTTTAAATAGTTTTATATAGTTTTATATAGTTTTATATAGTTTTATATAGTTTTATATAATTTTATACAGTTTTATATAGTTTTATATAGTTTTGTAGAGTTTTATATAGTTTTATTAATTTTATATAGTTTTATTAGTTTTATATAGTTTTATTAGCTTTATATAGTTTTATATAGTTTTATATAGTTTTATATAGTTTTATATAGTTTTATATAGTTTTATATAGTTTTATATAGTTTCATATAGTTTTATATAGTACTATATAGTTTTATATAGTACTATATAGTTTTATATAGTTTTATATAGTTTTATATAGTTTTATATAGTTTTATATAGTTTTATATAGTACTATATAGTTTTATATAGTACTATATAGTTTTATATAGTTTTATTAGTTTTATATAGTTTTATTAGTTTTATATAGTTTTATATAGTTTTATATAGTTTTGTATAGTTTTATATACTACTATATAGTTTTATATAGTTATATATAGTTTTATATAGTTTTATATAATTTTATACAGTTTTATACAGTTTTATATAGTTTTATATAGTTTTGTAGAGTTTTATATAGTTTTATATTGTTTTGATAGTTTTATATAGTTTAATATAGTTTTATATAGTTTTATTTAGTTTTATATAGTTTTGTTAGTTTTGTATAGTTTTATATAGTTTTATATAGTTTTATATAGTTTTATATAGTTTTATATAGTTTTATATAGTTTTGTACAGTTTTGTATAGCTTTATATAGTTTTATACAGTTTTATATAGTTTTATATAGTTTTATATAGTTTTAAATAGTTTTATATAGATTTAATAGTTTTATTAGTTTTATTATAGCTTTTTACAGTTTTATATAGTTTAATATAGTTTTGTATAGTTTTATATAATTTTATATAGTGTTATATAGTTTTATATAGTTTTGTTAGTTTTGTATAGATTTATATAGTTTTATGTAGTTTTATATACTTTTATATAGTTTTATATAGTTTTGTTAGTTTTATATATTTTTATATAGTTGTATACAGTTTTGTATAGTTTTGTGTAGTTTTATATAGTTTTGTATAGTTTTCTATAGTTTGATATAGTTTTATATAGTTTTATATAGTTTTGTATAGTTTTATATAGTTTTATATAGTTTTATATAGTTTTATATAGTTTTATATAGTTTTATATAGTTTTATTAGTTTTATATCGTTTTTTTAGTTTTATATAGTTTTGTCAGTTTTATATAGTTTTATATAGTTTTGTATAGTATTATATAGTCTTGTATATTTTTTATATAGTTTTATTAGCTTTATATGGTTTTATATAGTTTTATATAGTTTTCTATAGTTTTGTATAGGTTTATATAGTTTTATACAGTTTTATATAGTTTTATATAGTTTTAAATAGTTTTATATAGTTTTAATAGTTTTATTAGTTTTATTATAGCATTTTACAGTTTTATAGAGTTTAATATAGTTTTACATAGTTTTATTAGCTTTATATAGTTTTATATAGTTTTATATAGTTTTATACAGTTTTATATAGTTTTATATAGTTTTATATAGTTTTATATAGTTTTATATAGTTTTATACAGTTTTACATAGTTTTATATAGTTTTACATAGTTTTACATAGTTTTATATAGTTTTGTTAGTTTTATATAGTTTTATAGAGTTTTGTATAGTTTTATATAGTTTTATACAGTTTTATATAGTTTTATATAGTTTTAAGTAGTTTTATATAGATTTAATAGTTTTATTAGTTTTATTATCGCTTTTTACAGTTTTATATAGTTTAATATAGTTTTGTATAGTTTATATAGTTTTATATAGTTTTATATAGTTATATATAGTTTTATATAGTTTTATATAATTTTATACAGTTTTATACAGTTTTATATAGTTTTATATAGTTTTGTAGAGTTTATATAGTTTTATATTGTTTTGATAGTTTTATATAGTTTAATATAGTTTTATATAGTTTTATTTAGTTTTATATAGTTTTGTTAGTTTTGTATAGTTTTATATAGTTTTATATAGTTTTATATAGTTTTATATAGTTTTATATAGTTTTGTACAGTTTTGTATAGCTTTATATAGTTTTATACAGTTTTATATAGTTTTATATAGTTTTAAATAGTTTTATATAGATTTAATAGTTTTATTAGTTTTATTATAGCTTTTTACAGTTTTATATAGTTTAATATAGTTTTGTATAGTTTTATATAATTTTATATAGTGTTATATAGTTTTATATAGTTTTGTTAGTTTTGTATAGATTTATATAGTTTTATGTAGTTTTATATACTTTTATATAGTTTTATATAGTTTTGTTAGTTTTATATATTTTTATATAGTTGTATACAGTTTTGTATAGTTTTGTATAGTTTTATATAGTTTTGTATAGTTTTCTATAGTTTGATATAGTTTTATATAGTTTTGTATAGTTTTATATAGTTTTATATAGTTTTATATAGTTTTATATAGTTTTATATAGTTTTATTAGTTTTATATCGTTTTATTTAGTTTTATATAGTTTTGTCAGTTTTATATAGTTTTATATAGTTTTGTATAGTATTATATAGTCTTGTATATTTTTATATAGTTTAGTGTAGTTTTATATAGATTTATATAGTTTTAAATAGTTTTATATAGATTTAATAGTTTTATTAGTTTTATTATAGCTTTTTACAGTTTTATATAGTTTAATATAGTTTTGTATAGTTTTATATAATTTTATATAGTGTTATATAGTTTTATATAGTTTTGTTAGTTTTGTATAGATTTATATAGTTTTATGTAGTTTTATATACTTTTATATAGTTTCATATAGTTTTGTTAGTTTTATATATTTTTATATAGTTGTATACAGTTTTGTATAGTTTTATATAGTTTTGTATAGTTTTATATAGTTTTATATAGTTTTATATAGTTTTGTATAGTTTTATATAGTTTTATATAGTTTTATATAGTTTTATATAGTTTTATATAGTTTTATTAGTTTTATATCGTTTTATTTAGTTTTATATAGTTTTGTCAGGTTTATATAGTTTTATATAGTTTAGTATAGTATTATATAGTCTTGTATATTTTTATATAGTTTAGTATAGTTTTATATAGATTTATATAGTTTTATATAGTTTTATATAGATTTATATAGATTTATACAGTTTTATATAGTTTTATATCGTTTTATATAGTTTTATATCATTTGATACAGTTTTATATAGTTTTGTAGAGTTTTATATAGTTTTATATTGTTTTGATAGTTTTATATAGTTTAATATAGTTTTATATAGTTTTATATAGTTTTATATAGTTTTGTTAGTTTTGTAAGGTTTTATATAGTTTTGTATAGTTTTATATAGATTTATATAGTTTTATATAGTTATATATAGTTTTATATAGTTTTATATAGTTTTATATAGTTTTGTACAGTTTTGTATAGCTTTATATAGTTTTATACAGTTTTATATAGTTTTATATAGTTTTAAATAGTTTTATATAGATTTAATAGTTTTATTAGTTTTATTATAGCTTTTTACAGTTTTATATAGTTTAATATAGTTTTGTATAGTTTTATATAATTTTATATAGTGTTATATAGTTTTATATAGTTTTATATAGTTTTGTTAGTTTTGTAAGGTTTTATATAGTTTTGTATAGTTTTATATAGATTTATATAGTTTTATGTAGTTTTATATACTTTTATATAGTTTCATATAGTTTTGTTAGTTTTATATATTTTTATATAGTTGTATACAGTTTTGTATAGTTTTATATAGTTTTGTATAGTTTTATATAGTTTTATATAGTTTTATATAGTTTTGTATAGTTTTATATAGTTTTATATAGTTTTATATAGTTTTATATAGTTTTATATAGTTTTATTAGTTTTATATCGTTTTATTTAGTTTTATATAGTTTTGTCAGGTTTATATAGTTTTATATAGTTTTGTATAGTATTATATAGTCTTGTATATTTTTATATAGTTTAGTATAGTTTTATATAGATTTATATAGTTTTATATAGTTTTATATAGATTTATATAGATTTATACAGTTTTATATAGTTTTATATCGTTTTATATAGTTTTATATCATTTGATACAGTTTTATATAGTTTTGTAGAGTTTTATATAGTTTTATATTGTTTTGATAGTTTTATATAGTTTAATATAGTTTTATATAGTTTTATATAGTTTTATATAGTTTTGTTAGTTTTGTAAGGTTTTATATAGTTTTGTATAGTTTTATATAGATTTATATAGTTTTATATAGTTATATATAGTTTTATATAGTTTTATATAGTTTTATATAGTTTTGTACAGTTTTGTATAGCTTTATATAGTTTTATACAGTTTTATATAGTTTTATATAGTTTTAAATAGTTTTATATAGATTTAATAGTTTTATTAGTTTTATTATAGCTTTTTACAGTTTTATATAGTTTAATATAGTTTTGTATAGTTTTATATAATTTTATATAGTGTTATATAGTTTTATATAGTTTTGTTAGTTTTGTATAGATTTATATAGTTTTATGTAGTATTATATACTTTTATATAGTTTTATATAGTTTTGTTAGTTTTATATATTTTTATATAGTTGTATACAGTTTTGTATAGTTTTGTATAGTTTTATATAGTTTTGTATAGTTTTCTATAGTTTGATATAGTTTTATATAGTTTTGTATAGTTTTATATAGTTTTATATAGTTTTATATAGTTTTATATAGTTTTATATAGTTTTATTAGTTTTATATCGTTTTATTTAGTTTTATATAGTTTTGTCAGTTTTATATAGTTTTATATAGTTTTGTATAGTATTATATAGTCTTGTATATTTTTATATAGTTTAGTGTAGTTTTATATAGATTTATATAGTTTTATATAGTTTTATATAGATTTAATAGTTTTATTAGTTTTATTATAGCTTTTTACAGTTTTATATAGTTTAATATAGTTTTGTATAGTTTTATATAATTTTATATAGTGTTATATAGTTTTATATAGTTTTGTTAGTTTTGTATAGATTTATATAGTTTTATGTAGTTTTATATACTTTTATATAGTTTCATATAGTTTTGTTAGTTTTATATATTTTTATATAGTTGTATACAGTTTTGTATAGTTTTATATAGTTTTGTATAGTTTTATATAGTTTTATATAGTTTTATATAGTTTTGTATAGTTTTATATAGTTTTATATAGTTTTATATAGTTTTATATAGTTTTATATAGTTTTATTAGTTTTATATCGTTTTATTTAGTTTTATATAGTTTTGTCAGGTTTATATAGTTTTATATAGTTTTGTATAGTATTATATAGTCTTGTATATTTTTATATAGTTTAGTATAGTTTTATATAGATTTATATAGTTTTATATAGTTATATATAGTTTTATATAGTTTCATATAATTTTATACAGTTTTATATAGTTTTATATAGTTTTGTAGAGTTTTATATAGTTTTATATTGTTTTGATAGTGTTATATAGTTTAATATAGTTTTATATAGTTTTATTTAGTTTTATATAGTTTTGTTAGTTTTGTATAGTTTTATATAGTTTTATATAGTTTTATATAGTTTTATATAGTTTTATATAGTTTTGTATAGTTTTGTATAGTTTTATATAGTTTTATACAGTTTTATATAGTTTTATATAGTTTTAAATAGTTTTATATAGATTTAATAGTTTTATTAGTTTTATTTTAGCTTTTTACAGTTTTATATAGTTTAATATAGTTTTGTATAGTTTTATATAATTTTATATAGTGTTATATAGTTTTATATAGTTTTGTTAGTTTTGTATAGATTTATATAGTTTTATGTAGTTTTACATAGTTTTATATAGTTTTATATAGTTTTGTTAGTTTTATATATTTTTATATAGTTGTATACAGTTTTGTATAGTTTTGTATAGTTTTATATAGTTTTGTATAGTTTTCTATAGTTTGATATAGTTTTATATAGTTTTGTATAGTTTTATATAGTTTTATATAGTTTTATATAGTTTTATATAGTTTTATATAGTTTTATATAGTTTTATTAGTTTTATATCGTTTTATTTAGTTTTATATAGTTTTGTCAGTTTTATATAGTTTTATATAGTTTTGTATAGTATTATATAGTCTTGTATATTTTTATATAGTTTAGTGTAGTTTTATATAGATTTATATAGTTTTATATAGTTTTATATAGATTTATATAGATTTATACAGTTTTATATAGTTTTATATCGTTTTATATAGTTTTATATAATTTGATACAGTTTTATATAGTTTTGTAGAGTTTTATATAGTTTTATATTGTTTTGATAGTTTTATATAGTTTAATATAGTTTTATATAGTTTTATATAGTTTTATATAGTTTTATATAGTTTTATATAGTTTTATATAGTTTTATATAGTTTTATATAGTTTTATATAGTACTATATAGTTTTATATAGTTTTACATAGTTTTATATAGTTTTACATAGTTCTATATAGTTTTGTTAGTTTTATATGGTTTTATAGAGTTTTGTATAGTTTTATATAGTTTTATATACTTTTATTAGTTTTATATAGTTTTATATAGTTCTATAGAGTTTTATATAGTTTTATATAGTTTAATACAGTTTTATATAGTTTTAAATAGTTTTATATAGTGTTATATAGTTTTATAGAGTTTTATATAGTTTTATATATTTTTGTCAGTTTTATATAGTTTTATATAGTTTTATTAGCTTTATATGGTTTTATATAGTTTTATAAAGTTTTATATAGTTTTGTATAGTTTTATATAGTTTTATACAGTTTTATATAGTTTTATATAGTTTTAACTAGTTTTATATAGTTTTAATAGTTTTATTAGTTTTATTATAGCTTTCTACAGTTTTATATAGTTTAATATAGTTTTGTATAGTTTTATATAGCTTTATATAGTTTTATATATTTTTAAATAGTTTTATATAGTTTTATTTAGTTTTATATAGTTTTGTTAGTTTTGTATAGTTTTATATAGTTTTATATAGTTTTATATAATTTTATATAGTTTTATATAGTTTTATATAGTTTTGTATAGTTTTATATAGTTTTGTATAGTACCATATAGTTTTATATAGTGTTATATAGTTTTATAGAGGTTTATATAGTTTTATATATTTTTGTCAGTTTTATATAGTTTTATATAGTTTTATTAGCTTTATATGGTTTTATATAGTTTTATATAGTTTTATATAGTTTTGTATAGTTTTATATAGTTTTATACAGTTTTATATAGTTTTATATAGTTTTATATTGTTTTATGTAGTTTTATATAGTACTATATAGTTTTATATAGTACTATATAGTTTTATATAGTTTTATTAGTTTTATATAGTTTTATTAGTTTTATATAGTTTTATATAGTTTTATATAGTTTTGTATAGTACCATATAGTTTTATATAGTTTTATATAGTGTTATATAGTTTTATATAGTTTTACATAGTTTTATATAGTTTTATATAGTTGTGTATAGTTTTAAATGGTTTTATATAGTTTTATATAATTTTATATAGTTTTATTTTCGTTTTATAGTTTTATATAGTTTTGTATAGTATTATATAGTCTTGTATAGTTTTATATAGATTTATATAGTTTTATATAGTTTTATATCTTTTTATATAGTTTTATATAGTTTTGTCAGTTTTATATAGTTTTATATAGTTTTATATAGTTTTGTCAGTTTTGTATAGTTTTATATAGTTTTATACAGTTTTATATAGTTTTATATAGTTTTAAATAATTTTATATAGATTTAATAGTTTTATTAGTTTTATTATGGCTTTTTACAGTTTTATATAGTTTAATATGGTTTTGTATAGTTTTATATAGTTTTATATAGTTTTATATAGTTTAGTCAGGTTTATATACTTTTATTAGTTTTATATAGTTTTGTTAGTTTTGTATAGTTTTATATAGTTTTATATAGTTTTACATAGTTTTATTAGCTTTATATGGTTTTATATAGTTTTATATAGTTTTATATAGTTTTATATTGTTTTGTATAGTTTTATATAGTTTTATACAGTTTTATATAGTTTTGTAGAGTTTTATATAGTTTTATATTATTTTGATAGTTTTATATAGTTTAATATAGTTTTATATAGTTTTATATAGTTTTATATAGTTTTATATAGTTTTATATAGTTTTATATAGTTTTATATAGCACTATATAGTTTTATATAGTTTTACATAGTTTTATATAGTTTTACATAGTTCTATATAGTTTTGTTTGTTTTATATAGTTTTATAGAGTTTTGTATAGTTTTATATAGTTTTATATACTTTTATTAGTTTTATATAGTTTTATATAGTTCTATAGAGTTTTATATAGTTTTATATAGTTTAATACAGTTTTATATAGTTTTAAATAGTTTTATATAGTGTTATATAGTTTTATAGAGTTTTATATAGTTTTATATATTTTTGTCAGTTTTATATAGTTTTATATAGTTTTATTAGCTTTATATGGTTTTATATAGTTTTATATAGTTTTATATAGTTTTGTATAGTTTTATATAGTTTTATACAGTTTTATATTGTTTTATATAGTTTTAAATAGTTTTATATAGTTTTAATAGTTTTATTAGTTTTATTATAGCTTTTTACATTTTTATATAGTTTAGTATAGTTTTGTATAGTTTTATATAGCTTTATATAGTTTTATATAGTTTTAAATAGTTTTATATAGTTTTATTTAGTTTTATATAGTTTTATATAGTTTTGTATAGTTTTATATAGTTTTATATAGTTTTATATAGTTTTATATAGTTTTGCATAGTTTTATACAGTTTTATATAGTTTTATATAGTTTTATATAGTTTTGTATAGTATTATATAGTCTTGTATAGTTTTATATAGTTTTGTATAGTTTTATATAGATTTATATTGTTTTATATAGTTTTATATCTTTTTATATAGTTTTATATAGTTTTGTCAGTTTTATATAGTTTTATATAGTTTTATATAGTTTTGTGTAGTACCATATAGTTTTATATAGTTTTATATAGTGTTATATAGTTTTATATAGTTTTATTAGTTTTATATCGTTTCATATAGTTTTAAATAGTTTTATATTGTACCATATTGTTTTATATAGTTTTATATAGTGTTATATAGTTTTATATAGTTTTATTAGTTTTATATCGTTTTATATAATTTTATATAGTTTTGTCAGTTTTATATAGTTTTATATAGTTTTGCTAGTTTTGTATAGTTTTATATAGTTTTATGTAGTTTTACATAGTTTTATTAGCCTTATATAGTTTTATATAGTTTTATATAGTTTTATACAGTTTTACATAGTTTTATATAGTTTTGTAGAGTTTTATATAGTTTTATATAGTTTTATACAGTTTTATATAGTTTTATATAGTTGTATGTAGTTTTATATAGTTTTATATAGTTTTATATAGCTTTATATAGTTTTATATAGTTTTGTTAGTTTTATATAGTTTTATATAGTTTTATATAGTTTTATATAATTTTATATAGTTTTATATAGTGTTATATAGTATTATATAGCACTACATAGTTTTATATAGTTTGATATAGTTTTATATAGTTTTACATATTTTTATTAGCTTTATATAGTTTTATATACTTTTATATAGTTTTATACAGTTTTGTATAGTTTTATATACTTTTATATAGTTCTATAGAGTTTTATATAGGTTTACATAGTTTTATATAGTGTTATATAGTTTTATAGAGATTTATATAGTTTTAAATAGTTTTATATGCTTTTATATAGTTTTGTTAGTTTTATATAGTTTTATATAGTTTTATATAGTTTTATATCTTTTTATATAGTTTTATATAGTTTTGTCAGTTTTATATAGTTTTATATAGTTTTATATAGTTTTGTCAGTTTTGTATAGTTTTATATAGTTTTATACAGTTTTATATAGT
Organism: Nomia melanderi; assembly: GCF_051020985.1. Lineage (NCBI taxonomy): Eukaryota > Metazoa > Arthropoda > Insecta > Hymenoptera > Halictidae > Nomia > Nomia melanderi. The sequence continues at coordinate 7,858 of NW_027475794.1, read as the reverse complement.
TTTATATAGTTTTATGTATTTTTATAGAGTTTTATATAGTTTTATATAGTTTCGTATAGTTTTATATAGTTTTATATAGTTTTATATAGTTTTGTATAGTTTTATATAGTTTTATATAGTTTTATATAGTTTTATATAGTTTTGCATAGTTTTATATAGTTTTATATAGTTTTGTATAGTTTTATATAGTTTTATATAGTTTTATATAGTTTTATATAGTTTTATATAGTTTTATATAGTTTTATATAGTTTTATATAGTACTATGTAGTTTTATATAGTTTTATTAGTTTTATATAGTTTTATTAGCTTTATATGGTTTTATATAGTTTTATATAGTTTTATATAGTTTTGTATAGTTTTATATAGTTTTATACAGTTTTATATAGTTTTATATAGTTTTAAATAGTTTTATATAGTTTTAATAGTTTTATTAGTTTTGTTATAGCTTTTTACAGTTTTATATAGTTTAATATAGTTTTGTATAGTTTTATATAGCTTTATTTAGGTTTATATAGTTTTGTTAGTTTTGTATAGTTTTATATAGTTTTATATAGTTTTATATAGTTTTGTATAGTACCATATAGTTTAATATAGTTTTATATAGTGTTATATAGTTTTATATAGTTTTATTAGTTTTATATAGTTTTATATAGTTTTATATAGATTTATATAGTTTTATATAGTTTTATATCTTTTTATATAGTTTTATATAGTTTTGTCAGTTTTATATAGTTTTATATAGTTTTATATAGTTCTGTCAGTTTTATATACTTTTATTAGTTTTATATAGTTTGGTTAGTTTTGTATAGTTTTATATAGTTTTATATAGTTTTACATAGTTTTATTAGCTTTATATGGTTTTATATAGTTTTATATAGTTTTATATTGTTTTGTATAGTTTTATATAGTTTTAAATAGTTTTATATAGATTTAATAGTTTTATTAGTTTTATTATAGCTTTTTACAGTTTTATATAGTTTAATATAGTTTTGTATAGTTTTATAAAGATTTATATAGTTTTACATAGTTTTATATAGTTTTATATAGTTTTATTTAGTTTTATATAGTTTTGTTAGTTTTGTATAGTTTTATATAGTTTTATACAGTTATGTATAGTTTTGTATAGTTTTATATAGTTTTGTGTAGTACCATATAGTTTTATATAGTTTTATATAGTGTTATATAGTTGTATATAGTTTTATTAGTTTTATATCGTTTCATATAGTTTTAAATAGTTTTATATAGTACCATATTGTTTTATATAGTTTTATATAGTGTTATATAGTTTTATATAGTTTTATTAGTTTTATATCGTTTTATATAATTTTATATAGTTTTGTCAGTTTTATATAGTTTTATATAGTGTTATATAGTTTTATATAGTTTTATTAGTTTTATATCGTTTTATATAATTTTATATAGTTTTGTCAGTTTTATATAGTGTTATATAGTTTTATATAGTTTTGCTAGTTTTGTATAGTTTTATATAGTTTTATGTAGTTTTACATAGTTTTATTAGCTTTATATAGTTTTATATAGTTTTATATAGTTTTATACAGTTTTATATAGTTTTATATAGTTTTGTAGAGTTTTATATAGTTTTATATAGTTTTATACAGTTTTATATAGTTTTATATAGTTGTATGTAGTTTTATATAGTTTTATATAGTTTTATATAGTTTTATATAGTTTTATAAGGTTTTATATAGTTTTATATAGTTTTATATAGTTTTATATAGTTTTATATAGTTTTATATAGTTTTATATAGTTTTATATAGTTTTATATAGTTTTGTATAGTTTTGTATACTTTTATATAGTTTTGTATAGTACCATATGGTTTTATATAGTTTTATATAGTGTTATATAGTTTTATATAGTTTTATTAGTTTTATATCGTTTTATATAGTTTTATATAGTTTTGTCAGTTTTATATAGTTTTATATAGTTTTATATAGTTTTGTCAGTTTTGTATAGTTTTATATAGTTTTATGTTGTTTTATAGAGTTTTATATAGTTTTGTCAGTTTTGTATAGTTTTATATAGTTTTATGTAGTTTTATAGAGTTTTATATAGTTTTATATAGTTTCGTATAGTTTTATATAGTTTTATATAGTTTTATATAGTTTTGTATAGTTTTAAATAGTTGTGCATAGTTTTAAACAGTTTTATATAGTTTTATATAGTTTTATGTAGTTTTGGTATATTTTTATATAGTTTTGTATAGTTTTGTATAGTTTTATATAGTTTTATATAGTTTTATAGAGTTTTATATAGTTTTATATAGTTTTATATAGTTTTGTTAGTTTTGTATAGTTTTATATAGTTTTATATAGTTTTATATAGTTTTATATAGTTTTGCATAGTTTTATACAGTTTTGTATAGTTTTGTATAGTCTTGTATAGTTTTATATAGTTTTGTATAGTTTTATATAGATTTATATAGTTTTATATAGTTTTATATAGTTTTATATAGCTTTATATAATTTTATACAGTTTTATATAGTTTTATATAGTTTTGTAGAGTTTTATACAGTTTTATATTGTTTTGATAGTTTTATATAGTTTAATATAGTTTTATATAGTTTTATATCGTTTTATATAGTTTTATATGGTATCATATAGTTTTGTTAGTTTTGTATAGATTTATATAGTTTTATATAGTTTTACATAGTTTTGATAGCATTATATAGTTTTATATGGTTTGGATAGCTTTATATAGTTTTATATAGTATTATATAGTTTTATAGAGTTATATATAGTTTTATATAGTTTTATTAGTTTTATATAGTTTTATTAGTTTTATATACTTTTATAAAGTTTTATATAGTTTTATATTGGTTTATTAGTTTTATATAGTTTTATATAGTTTTATATAGTTTTATATACTTTTATATAGTTTTGTTAGTTCTATATCGTTTTATACAGTTTTATATAGTTTTAAATAGTTTTATATACTGTTATATAGTTTTATAGAGTTTTATATAGTTTTACATATTTTTGTCAGTTTTATATAGTTATATATAGTTTTATTAGCTTTATATGGTTTTATATAGTTTTATATATTTTTGTCAGTTTTATATAGTTTTACATAGTTTTATTAGCTTTATATGGTTTTATATAGTTTTATATAGTTTTATATAGTTTTGTATAGTTTTATATAGTTTTATACAGTTTTATATTGTTTTATATAGTTTTAAATAGTTTTATATAGTTTTAATAGTTTTATTAGTTTTATTATAGCTTTTTACAGTTTTATATAGTTTAATATAGTTTTGTATAGTTTTATATAGCTTTATATAGTTTTATATAGTTTTAAATAGTTTTATATAGTTTTATTTAGTTTTATATAGTTTTATATAGTTTTGTATAGTATTATATAGTCTTGTATAGTTTTATATAGTTTTGTATAGTTTTATATAGATTTATATTGTTTTATATAGTTTTATATCTTTTTATATAGTTTTATATAGTTTTGTCAGTTTTATATAGTTTTATATATTTTTATATAGTTTTGTGTAGTACCATATAGTTTTATATAGTTTTATATAGTGTTATATAGTTTTATATAGTTTTATTAGTTTTATATCGTTTCATATAGTTTTAAATAGTTTTATATAGTACCATATAGTTTTATATAGTTTTATATAGTGTTATATAGTTTTATATAGTTTTATTAGTTTTATATCGTTTTATATAATTTTATTTAGTTTTGTCAGTTTTATATAGTTTTATATAGTTTTGCTAGTTTTGTATAGTTTTATATAGTTTTATGTAGTTTTACATAGTTTTATTAGCCTTATATAGTTTTATATAGTTTTATATAGTTTTATACAGTTTTACATAGTTTTATATAGTTTTGTAGAGTTTTATATAGTTTTATATAGTTTTATACAGTTTTATATAGTTTTATATAGTTGTATGTAGTTTTATATAGTTTTATATAGTTTTATATAGCTTTATATAGTTTTATATAGTTTTGTTAGTTTTATATAGTTTTATATAGTTTTATATAGTTTTATATAATTTTATATAGTTTTATATAGTGTTATATAGTATTATATAGCACTACATAGTTTTATATAGTTTGATATAGTTTTATTAGCGTTTTATAGTTTTGTATAGTTTTATATAGTTTTATTAGCGTTTTATAGTTTTATATAGTTTTCTATAGTATTATATAGTTTTACATATTTTTATTAGCTTTATATAGTTTTATATACTTTTATATAGTTTTATACAGTTTTGTATAGTTTTATATACTTTTATATAGTTCTATAGAGTTTTATATAGGTTTACATAGTTTTATATAGTGTTATATAGTTTTATAGAGATTTATATAGTTTTAAATAGTTTTATATGCTTTTATATAGTTTTGTTAGTTTTATATAGTTTTATATAGTTTTATATAGTGTTATATAATTTTATATAGTTTTATATAGTGTTATATAGTTTTATATAGCACTACATAGTTTTATATAGTTTTATTAGTTTTATATAGTTTTATATAGTTTTATATAGTTTTGTTAGTTCTATATAGTTTTATATAGTTTTATATAGTTTTATATAGTTTTGTTTGTTTCATACAGTTTTATATAGTTCTATATAGTTTTATATAGGTTTATAGAGTTATATATAGTTTTATATAGTTTTATATAGTTTTATATAGTTTTATATAATTTTATATAGTTTTATATAGTGTTATATAGTTTTATAGACTTTTATATAGTTTTATATAGTTTTGATAGTTTTATATAGTTTTATATAGTTTTATTAGTTATATATAGTTTTATATAGTTTTATATAGTTTTACATAGTTTTGATAGCTTTATATAGTTTTATATGGTTTGGATAGCTTTATATAGTTTTATATAGTTTTATATAGTTTTATAGAGTTATATATAGTTTTATATAGTTGTATATAGTTTTATTAGTTTTATATACTTTTATAAAGTTTTATATAGTTTTATATTGGTTTATTAGTTTTATATAGTTTTATATAGTTTTATATCGTTTTATATAGTTTTATATAGTTTTGTTAGTTCTATATCGTTTTATACAGTTTTATATAGTTTTATATAGTTTTGTTAGTTTTATACAGTTTTATATAGTTTTATATAGTTTTGTTAGTTTTATACAGTTTTATATAGTTTTATATAGTTTTATATAGGTTTATAGAGTAATATATAGTTTTATATAGTTTTATTAGTTTTATTAGTTTTACATAGTTTTATATAGTTTTGTTAGTTTTATATAGTTTTATAGAGTTTTGTACAGTTTTATATAGTTTTATACAGTTTTATATAGTTTTATATAGTTTTAAATAGTTTTATATAGATTTAATAGTTTTATTAGAATTATTATAGCTTTTTACAGTTTTATATAGTTTAATATTGTTTTGTATAGTTTTATATAGTTTTATATAGTTTTATATAGTTTTATATAGTTTTATATAGTTTTATTTAGTTTTACATAGTTTTGTTAGTTTTGTATAGTTTTATATAGTTTTATATAGTTTTATATAGTTTTATATAGTTTTATATAGTTTTACATAGTTTTATTAGCTTTATATAGTTTTATTAGCTTTATATAGTTTTATATAGTTTTATATAGTTTTATATAGTTTTATATAGTTTTATATAGTTTTATATAGTTTTATATAGTTTAATATAGTACTATGTAGTTTTATATAGTTTTATTAGTTTTATATAGTTTTATTAGTTTTATATAGTTTTACATAGTTTTATATAGTTTTGTTAGTTTTATATAGTTTTATAGAGTTTTGTATAGTTTTATATAGTTTTATACAGTTTTATATAGTTTTATATAGTTTTATGTAGTTTTATAGAGTTTTATATAGTTTTATATAGTTTTATATAGTTTCGTATAGTTTTATATAGTTTTATATAGTTTTATATAGTTTTGTATAGTTTTATATAGTTTTATATAGTTTTATGTAGTTTTATATAGTTTTATATAGTTTTGCATAGTTTTATATAGTTTTATATAGTTTTGTATAGTTTTATATAGTTTTATATAGTTTTATATAGTTTTATATAGTTTTATTAGTTATATATAGTTTTTTATAGTTTTATATAGTTTTATTAGTTTTATATCGTTTTATATAGTTTTATATAGTTTTATTAGTTTTATATCGTTTTATATAGTTTTATATGGTATTTTATAGTTTTGTTAGATTTGTATAGTTTTATATAGTTTTATATAGTTTTACACAGTTTTGATAGCTTTATATAGTTTTATATGGTTTGGATAGCTTTATATAGTTTTATATAGTTTTATATAGTTTTATAGAGTTATATATAGTTTTATATAGTTTTATTAGTTTTATATAGTTTTATATAGGTTTATTAGTTTTATATACTTTTATAAAGTTTTATGTAGTTTTATATTGGTTTATTAGTTTTATATAGTTTTATTTAGTTTTATATAGTTTTATATAGTTTTATATACTTTTGTATAGTTTTGTTAGTCCTATATCGTTTTATACTGTTTTATATAGTTTTATATAGTTTTGTTAGTTTTATACAGTTTTATATAGTTTTATATAGTTTTGTTAGTTTTATACAGTTTTATATAGTTTCATATAGTTTCATATAGGTTTATAGAGTTATATATAGTTTTATATAGTTTTATTAGTTTTATATAGTTATATAGTTTTATATAATTTTATATAGTTTTATATAGTGTTATATAATTTTATAGAGTTTTATATAGTATTATATAGTTTTGTTAGTTTTATATAGTTATATATAGTTTTATACAGTTTTATATCGTTTTCTATAGTTTTATATAGTTTTATATAGTTTTATATAGTTTTGTTAGTTTTATATAGTCTTAAATAGTTTTATATAATTTTATATAGTTTTATATTGTTTTATATTTTTTTTATATAGATTTATATAGTTTTATATAGTTGTATAGAGTTTTATATAGTTTTATATAGTTTTATATAGTTTTACATAGTTTTGATACCTTTATATAGTTTTATATGGTTTGGATAGCTTTATATAGTTTTATATAGTTTTATATAGTTTTATAGAGTTATATATAGTTTTATATAGTTGTATATAGTTTTATTAGTTTTATATACTTTTATAAAGTTTTATATAGTTTTATATTGGTTTATTAGTTTTATATAGTTTTATATAGTTTTATATCGTTTTATATAGTTTTATATAGTTTTGTTAGTTCTATATCGTTTTATACAGTTTTATATAGTTTTATATAGTTTTGTTAGTTTTATACAGTTTTATATAGTTTTATATAGTTTTGTTAGTTTTATACAGTTTTATATAGTTTTATATAGTTTTATATAGGTTTATAGAGTAATATATAGTTTTATATAGTTTTATTAGTTTTATATAGTTATATAGTTTTATATAGTTTTATATAGTTTTATATAGTGTTATATAGTTTTATAGAGTCTTATATAGTTTTATATAGTTTTGTTAGTTTTATATAGTTTTATATAGTCTTATTAGTTTTATATACTTTTGTTAGTTTTATATAGTTTTATATAGTGTTATATATAGCTTTATATAGTTTTATTAGTTTTATATAGTTTTATATAGTTTTATATAGTTTTATATAGTTTTATACAGTTTTATATAGTTTTAAATAGTTTTATATAGTTTTATATAGTTTTATATAGTTTTATATAGTTTTATATAGTTGTATAGAGTTTTATATAGTTTTATATAGTTTTATATAGTTTTATATAGTTTTACATAGTTTTGATACCTTTATATAGTTTTATATGGTTTGGATAGCTTTATATAGTTTTATATAGTTTTATATAGTTTTATAGAGTTATATATAGTTTTATATAGTTGTATAT
>NW_027475793.1:0-31294 GCF_051020985.1 Nomia melanderi | reverse complement strand
AGTTTTATACAGTTTTATATAGTATTATATAGTTCTCCATAGTTTTATATAGCTTTATATTGTTTTATATAGCTTTATATAGTTTTATATTTTTTTATTTGTAGTTTTGTTAGTTTTATATAGTTTTATATAGTTTTATATAGTTTTATATAGTTTTGTTAGTTTTGTATAGTTTTATATAGTTTTATATAGTTTTATATGTAGTTTTGTTAGCTTTATATAGTTTTATATAGTGTTATATAGTTTTATATAGTTTTGTTAGTTATATAGTTTATACAGTTTTATACAGTTTTATATATTTTTACATAGTTTTATAAAGTTTTATATAGTTTTATATAGTTTTATATAGTTTTATATAGTTTTATATAGTTCTATGGAGTTTTATATAGGGTTATATAGTTTTGTTAGTTTGATAGAGTTTTATATAGTCTTATATAGTTTTGTTAGTTTTATATAGTTTTATATAGTTTTATACAGTTTTATATAGTTCTACAGAGTTTTATATAGGTTTATATAGTTTTATATAGTTTTATATAGTTCTATAGAGTTTTATATAGGTTTATATAGTTTTATATAGTTTTATATAGTTTTATATAGTTTTATATAGTTTCATATAGTGTTATAGAGTTTTATATAGGATTACATAGTTTTGTTAGTGTTATATAGTTTTTTATAGTTTTATATAGTTTTATATAGTTTTGTTAGTTTTATATAGTTTTATATAGATTTATATAGTTTTATATGGTTTTATCTAGTGTTATATAGTACTATATAGTTTTATACAGTTTTCATAGTTTTATATAGTTTTATATAGTTTTGTATTGATTTGTTAGTTTTATATAGTTTTATATAGTTTTATATAGTTTTAGATAGTTTCATATAGTTTATATAGTTTTATACAGTTTCAGACAGTTTTATATAGTCTTATATAGTTTTATATAGTTTTATATAGCTTCATATAGTTCTATGGAGTTTTATATAGGTTTATATAGTTTTGTTAGTTTTATATAGTTTTATATAGTTTTATATAGTTTTATATAGTTTTATTAGTTTTATATAGTTTTATATTGTTTTATATAGTTTCATATAGTTTATATAGTTTTATACAGTTTCAGACAGTTTAATATAGTTTTATTAGTTTTATTAGTTTTATATAGTTTTATATAGTTTATATTGGTTTATACAGTTTCAGACAGTTTTATATGGTTTTATATAGTTTTATATAGTTTTTTATAGTTTTATATAGTTCTGTAGAGTTTTATATAGGTTTATATAGTTTTATATGTAGTTTTGTTAGTTCTATATAGTTTTATATAGTTATATATAGTTTTGTTAGTGTTGTATAGTTTTATATAGTTTTATATAGCTTTATATGTAGTTTTGTTAGTTTTATATAGTTTATATAGTGTTATATAGTTTTATATAGTTTTGTTAGTTTTATATAGTTTTATATAGTTATATATAGTTTTGTTAGTTTTGTATACTTTTATATAGTTTTGTATAGTTTTATATAGCTCTATATAGTTTTATATAGTTTGATATAGTTTTATATAGTTGTATATAGTTTTGTTAGTTTTATATAGTTTTATATAGTTTTATATAGTTTTGTTAGTTTTGTATAGTTTTATACAGTTCTATATAGTTTTATATGTAGTTTTGTTAGTTTTATATAGTTTTATATAGTATTATATAGTTTTATATAGTTTTGTTAGTTATATAGTTTATACAGTTTTTATACAGTTTTATATATTTTTACATAGTTTTATATAGTTTTATGTAGTTCTATATAGTACTATATAGTTTTATATAGTTTTATTCGTTTTGTATAGTTCTATATAGTTTTGTATAGTTTTATATAGTTTTGTTAGTTTTATAAAGTTTCATATAGTTTTATATAGTTTTATATAGTTTTATATAGTTTTATATAGTTTTACATAGTTTTATAGAGTTTTATATAGTTTTATATAGTTTTATATAGTTTTATATAGTTTTGTTAGTTTTATATAGTTTTATATAGTTTTCATATAGTGTTATATAGTTTTATAGAGTTTTATAGAGTTTTATATAGTTTTATATAGTTTTATACAGATTTTTGTTAGTGGTATATAGTTGTATATAGTTTTGTTAGTTTTGTTAGTTTTATATAGTTTCATATAGTTTTATATAGTTTTAAATAGTTTTATATAGTTTTATATAGTTTTATATAGTATTATATAGTTCTCCATAGTTTATATAGCTTTATATTGTTTTATATAGCTTTATATAGTTTTATATTGTTTTAATATGTAGTTTTGTTAGTTTTATATAGTTTTATATAGTTTTATATAGTTTTATATAGTTTTGTTAGTTTTGTATAGTTTTATATAGTTTTATATAGTTTTGTTAGTTTTATATAGTTTTATATAGTTTTGTTAGTTTTGTATAGTTTTATATAGTTTTATATAGTTTTGTATAGTTTTATATAGTTTTATATAGTTATATATAGTTTTATATAGCTTTATATAGTTCTATGGAGTTTTATATAGGTTTATATAGTTTTGTTAGTTTTATATAGTTTTATATAGTTTTATATAGTTTTATTAGTTTTATATAGTTTTATATTGTTTTATATAGTTTCATATAGTTTATATAGTTTTATACAGTCTCAGACAGTTTAATATAGTTTTATTAGTTTTATTAGTTTTATATAGTTTTATATAGTTTATATTGGTTTATACAGTTTCAGACAGTTTTATATGGTTTTATATAGTTTTATATAGTTTTTTATAGTTTTATATAGTTCTGTAGAGTTTTATATAGGTTTATATAGTTTTATATGTAGTTTTGTTAGTTTTATATAGTTTTATATAGTTATATATAGTTTTGTTAGTTTTGTATAGTTTTATATAGTTTTATATAGCTTTATATGTAGTTTTGTTAGTTTTATATAGTTTTATATAGTGTTACATAGTTTTTATATAGTTTTGTTTGTTTTATACAGTTTAATATTGTTTTATATAGTTTTACATAGTTTTATATAGATTTATATAGTTTTATATGGTTTTATCTAGTGTTATATAGTACTATATAGTTTTATACAGTTTTCATAGTTTTATATAGTTTTATATAGTTTTGTATTGATTTGTTAGTTTTATATAGTTTTATATAGTTTTATATAGTTTTATTAGTTTTATATGGTTTTATATTGTTTTATATAGTTTCATATAGTTTATATAGTTTTATACAGTCTCAGACAGTTTAATATAGTTTTATTAGTTTTATTAGTTTTATATAGTTTTATATAGTTTATATTGGTTTATACAGTTTCAGACAGTTTTATATGGTTTTATATAGTTTTATATAGTTTTATATAGTTTTTTATAGTTTTATATAGTTCTGTAGAGTTTTATATAGGTTTATATAGTTTTATATGTAGTTTTGTTAGTTTTATATAGTTTTATATAGTTATATATAGTTTTGTTAGTTTTGTATAGTTTTATATAGTTTTATATAGCTTTATATGTAGTTTTGTTAGTTTTATATAGTTTTATATAGTGTTACATAGTTTTATATAGTTTTGTTTGTTTTATACAGTTTAATATTGTTTTATATAGTTTTACATAGTTTTTATATAGTTTTATATAGTTTTGTTAGTTTTATATAGTTTTATATAGTTTTGTTAGTTTTGTATAGTTTTATATAGTTTTGTATAGTTTTATATAGTTTTATATAGTTATATATAGTTTTGTTAATTTTATATAGTTTTGTTAGTTTTATATAGTCTTATATAGTTTTATATAGTTTTATATAGCTTTATATAGTTCTATGGAGTTTTATATAGGTTTATATAGTTTTGTTAGTTTTATATAGTTTTATATAGTTTTATATAGTTTTATATAGTTTTATTAGTTTTATATAGTTCTATGGAGATTTATATAGGGTTATATAGTTTTGTTAGTTTTATAGAGTTTTTATATAGTTTTATATAGTTTTGTTAGTTTTATATAGTTTTATATAGTTTTATACAGTTTTATATAGTTCTATAGAGTTTTATATAGGTTTATATAGTTTTATATAGTTTTATACAGATTTTTGTTAGTGGTATATAGTTGTATATAGTTTTGTTAGTTTTGTTTGTTTTATATAGTTTCATATAGTTTTATATAGTTTTAAATAGTTTTATATAGTTTTATACAGTTTTATATAGTATTATATAGTTCTCCATAGTTTTATATAGCTTTATATTGTTTTATATAGCTTTATATAGTTTTATATTGTTTTATATGTAGTTTTGTTAGTTTTATATAGTTTTATATAGTTTTATATAGTTTTATATAGTTTTGTTAGTTTTATAGAGTTTTATATAGTTTTATATATAGTTTTGTTAGTTTTATATAGTTTTATATAGTTTTATACAGTTTTATATAGTTCTATAGAGTTTTTATATAGGTTTATATAGTTTTATATAGTTTTATATAGTTCTATAGAGTTTTATATAGGTTTATATAGTTTTATATAGTTTTATATAGTTTTATATAGTTTTATATAGTTTCATATAGTGATATAGAGTTTTATATAGGATTACATAGTTTTGTTAGAGTTATATAGTTTTTTATAGTTTTATATAGTTTTATATAGTTTTGTTAGTTTTATATAGTTTTATATAGTTTTATATAGTTTTATATGGTTTTATCTAGTGTTATATAGTTTTATATAGTACTATATAGTTTTATACAGTTTTCTCAGTTTATATAGTTTTATATAGTTTTGTATTGTTTTGTTAGTTTTATATAGTTTTATATAGTTTTATATAGTTTTATATAGTTTTATATAGTTTTATGTAGTTTTATATAGTTTATATAGTTTTATACAGTTTCAGACAGTTTTATATAGTTTTATACAGTTTTATATGGTTTTATATATATTTAGTTGTTTTATATAGTTTTATATAGTTTTATATAGTTTTATATAGTACTATATAGTTTTTATATAGTTTTATATAGTTTTGTTTGTTATATACAGTTTAATATTGTTTTATATAGTTTTATATAGTTTTATACAGTTTTATATACTTTTATGTAGTTTTATATAGTTTTATATACTTTTGTATAGTTTTATATAGTTTATATAGTGTTATATAGTTCTATATGGTTTTATAATATATTATTTTATTATATATATATATAATATTTATATTATTAATAATTATTTATTCTATTTATTTAATATATATATTCATATATTTATTTATTTTTTAATATTATTATATATAAGTTTAAATTATTTAGATTAGTATATTAATTATATTATTATAGTTTATAATATTATATATTATAATTTAGTTATTATATTAATAATATTTATATTAATATATTTATAGTTTTAATATAATTATATTAGTATATAATTTATTATTATTAATTTTATAGATTATTATTATATTAATTATAATTATAATTATTTTAATTATATTTTTATTTATATTTTTTATTTAATTTATTATTATTATATAGTTTTAATAGTATATTTTTTTATAATTATAATTTTATTATAGATTTATAATTAGTAAATATATATTATTTTTATTTATAATTATTTATATAGTTAGTATATAATTATTATTAATAATTTTTATATTTATTATATCTTAGTATATATTTAATTTATTATATTTATTATTTTATATAAATTATATTATATATTACTTATTTATTTATTAATATATATTTATATATAGTTATATTATTATATTTATATATATAGTTTATAAATAGTATAGTATATTTTATATAATTAGTAATATTATAGTATATATATATTATAGATATTATATATTTTTATATTTTTTAATAGTTATACAGTTTTATATAGTTTTATATAGTTTTATATAGTTTTATATAGTTTTATATAGTTTTATATACTTTTGTATAGTTTTATATAGTTTTCTATAGTTCTATAGAGTTTTATATAGTTTTATATGGTTTTATAGAGTTTTATACAGTTTGTTATAGTTGTATATAGTTTTATATAGTTCTATAGAGTTTTATATTGGTTTATATAGTTTTGTTAGTTTTGTATAGTTTTATATAGTTTTTTATAGTTTTATATAGTTTTATATAGTTTTATATAGTTTTATATAGTTTTATATAGTTTTTGTTATTTTTATATAGTTTTGTATAGTTTTATATAGTTTTATATAGTTTTACATAGTTTTATTAGCTCTATATAGTTTTATATAGTTTTATATAGTTTTATATAGTTTTATATAGTTTTATATAGGTTTATATAGTTTTATATATTTTTATATATAGTTTTATACAGTGTTATATAGTTCTATATGGTTTTATATAGTTTTATACAGTTTTATATAGTTATATAGTTTTATATAGTTTTATAAAGTTTTATATAGTTTTATATAGTTTTATATACTTTTGTATAGTTTTATATAGTTTTATATAGTTTATATAGTTTTATACAGTTTCAGACCGTTTTATATAGTTTTATATAGTTTTATATAGTTTTGTTAGTTTTGTTAGTTTTGTATAGTTTTATATTGTTTTATATTGTTTTATATAGTTTTATATAGTTTTACATAGTTTTATATAGTTTTATTTGTTTTATATAGTTTATATAGTTTTATATAGTTTTATATAGTTTGATACAGTTTTATATAGTTTTAAATATTTTTATATGGTTTTATATAGTTTTATATAGTTTTATATAGTTTTATATAGTTGTATAGTTTTATACAGTTTCAGACAGTTTATATAGTTTTATATAGTTTTATACAGTTTTATATGGTTTTATATAGATTTATTAGTTTTATTAGTTTTATTATAGCTTTATATAGTTTTATATAGTATTATACATCTTTATATAGTTAAATATAGTTCTCCATAGTTTTATACAGCTTTATATAGTTTTATATAGTTTTATATAGTTTTATACAGTTTTATATAGTTTTATATAGTTTTATATAATTTTATATAGTTTTATATTGTTTTATATAGTTTTATATAGTTTTATATAGTTTATATAGTTTTATACAGTTTCAGACAGTTTTGTATAGTTTTATATAGTTTTATATAGTTTTATTAGTTTTATATAGTATTATATAGTTTTAAATAGTTTTATATAGTTTTATATAGTTTTATATAGTTTTATATAGTTTTATATAGTTTTATATAGTTTTATATAGTTTTACATAGTTTTATATAGTTTTATTAGTTTTATATAGATTTATATAGTTTTATATAGTTTTATATAGTTTTATATAGTTTTATATAGTTTTATATAGTTTTATATACTTTTATAGAATTTCATATAGTTTTATATAGTTTTATTAGTTATATATAGTTTTATATAGTTTTATATAGTTTTATTAGCGCTTTAAGTTTTATATAGTTTATATAGTATTATATAGTCCTGTATAGTTTTATTAGTTATATATTTTTACATAGTTTTTAATAGAATTATATAGTTTTACATAGTTTTATTTAGCACTATGTAGTGTGTCATAGTTTTATTAGTTTTATATAGTTTTACATAGTTTTATTAGCTCTATATAGTTTTATATAGTTTTATATAGTTTTATATAGTTTAATATAGTTTTATACAGTGTTATATAGTTCTATATAGTTCTATATAGTTTTTATATAGTTTTATATAGTTTTATATAGTTCTGTTAGTTTTATATATTTTTATATAGTTTTTATACAGAGTTATATAGTTCTATATGGTTTTATATAGTTTTATACAGTTTTATATAGTTATATAGTTTTATATAGTTTGATATAGTTTTATATAGTTTTATATAGTTTTATATAGTTTTATATAGGTTTATATAGTTTTATATATTTTTATATATAGTTTTATACAGTGTTATATAGTTCTATATGGTTTTATATAGTTTTATACAGTTTTATATAGTTATATAGTTTTATATAGTTTTATAAAGTTTTATATAGTTTTATATAGTTTTATATACTTTTGTATAGTTTTATATAGTTTTATATAGTTTATATAGTTTTATACAGTTTCAGACCGTTTTATATAGTTTTATATAGTTTTATATAGTTTGTTAGTTTTGTTAGTTTTGTATAGTTTTATATTGTTTTATATTGTTTTATATAGTTTTATATAGTTTTACATAGTTTTATATAGTTTTATTTGTTTTATATAGTTTTATATAGTTTTATATAGTTTTATATAGTTTGATACAGTTTTATATAGTTTTAAATATTTTTATATGGTTTTATATAGTTTTATATAGTTTTATATAGTTTTATATAGTTTGTATAGTTTTATACAGTTTCAGACAGTTTTATATAGTTTTATATAGTTTTATACAGTTTTATATGGTTTTATATAGATTTATTAGTTTTATTAGTTTTATTATAGCTTTATATAGTTTTATATAGTATTATACATCTTTATATAGTTAAATATACTTCTCCATAGTTTTATACAGCTTTATATAGTTTTATATAGTTTTATATAGTTTTATACAGTTTTATATAGTTTTATATAGTTTTATATAATTTATATAGTTTTATATTGTTTTATATAGTTTTATATAGTTTTATATAGTTTATATAGTTTTATACAGTTTCAGACAGTTTTGTATAGTTTTATATAGTTTTATATAGTTTTTATTAGTTTTATATAGTATTATATAGTTTTAAATAGTTTTATATAGTTTTATATAGTTTATATAGTTTTATATAGTTTTATATAGTTTTATATAGTTTTATATAGTTTTACATAGTTTTATATATTTTTATTAGTTTTATATAGATTTATATAGTTTTATATAGTTTTATATAGTTTTATATAGTTTTATATAGTTTTATATAGTTTTATATAACTCTTATAGAATATCATATAGTTTTATATAGTTTTATTAGTTATATATAGTTTTATATAGTTTTATATAGTTTTATTAGCGCTTTATAGTTTTATATAGTTTTATATAGTATTATATAGTCCTGTATAGTTTTATTAGTTATATATTTTTACATAGTTTTAATAGAATTATATAGTTTTACATAGTTTTATTTAGCACTATGTAGTGTGTCATAGTTTTATTAGTTTTATATAGTTTTACATAGTTTTATTAGCTCTATATAGTTTTATATAGTTTTATATAGTTTTATATAGTTTAATATAGTTTTATACAGTGTTATATAGTTCTATATAGTTCTATATAGTTTTATATAGTTTTATATAGTTTTATATAGTTCTGTTAGTTTTATATATTTTTATATAGTTTTATACAGAGTTATATAGTTCTATATGGTTTTATATAGTTTTATACAGTTTTATATAGTTATATAGTTTTATATAGTTTGATATAGTTTTATATAGTTTTATATAGTTTTATATAGTTTTATATAGTTTTATATAGTTTTATTAGTTTTATTAGTTTATATAGTTTTATATAGTTTTATATAGTTTTATATAGTTTTATATAGTTTTATATAGTTTTATATAGTTTTATATAGTTTTATATAGTTTTTATATAGTTTTATATAGTTTATATAGTTTTATATACTATTGTACTAGTTTACACGTTTTATATAGTTTCTATAGTTCTATAGAGTTTTATATAGTTTTATATGGTTTTATAGAGTTTTATACAGTTTGTTATAGTTGTATATAGTTTTATATAGTTCTATAGAGTTTTATATAGTTTATATAGTTTTGTCAGTTTTGTATAGTTTTATATAGTTTTTTACAGTTTTATTTAGTTTTATAAAGTTTTATATAGTTTTGTTATTTTATATAGTTTTGTATAGTTTTATATAGTTTTATATGGTTTTACATAGTTTTATTAGCTCTATATAGTTTTATATAGTTTTGTATAGTTTTATATAGTTTTATATAGTTTGATACAGTTTTATATAGTTTTAAATATTTTTATATGGTTTTATATAGTTTTATATAGTTTTATATAGTTTTATATAGTTTGTATAGTTTTATACAGTTTCAGACAGTTTTATATAGTTTTATATAGTTTTATACAGTTTTATATGGTTTTATATAGATTTATTAGTTTTATTAGTTTTATTATAGCTTTATATAGTTTTATATAGTATTATACATCTTTATATAGTTAAATATACTTCTCCATAGTTTTATACAGCTTTATATAGTTTTATATAGTTTTATATAGTTTTATACAGTTTTATATAGTTTTATATAGTTTTATATAATTTTATATAGTTTTATATTGTTTTATATAGTTTTATATAGTTTTATATAGTTTATATAGTTTTATACAGTTTCAGACAGTTTTGTATAGTTTTATATAGTTTTATATAGTTTTATTAGTTTTATATAGTATTATATAGTTTTAAATAGTTTTATATAGTTTTATATAGTTTTATATAGTTTTATATAGTTTTATATAGTTTTATATAGTTTTATATAGTTTTACATAGTTTTATATATTTTTATTAGTTTTATATAGATTTATATAGTTTTATATAGTTTTATATAGTTTTATATAGTTTTATATAGTTTTATATAGTTTTATATACTCTTATAGAATATCATATAGTTTTATATAGTTTTATTAGTTATATATAGTTTTATATAGTTTTATATAGTTTTTATTAGCGCTTTATAGTTTTATATAGTTTTATATAGTATTATATAGTCCTGTATAGTTTTATTAGTTATATATTTTTACATAGTTTTAATAGAATTATATAGTTTTACATAGTTTTATTTAGCACTATGTAGTGTGTCATAGTTTTATTAGTTTTATATAGTTTTACATAGTTTTATTAGCTCTATATAGTTTTATATAGTTTTATATAGTTTTATATAGTTTAATATAGTTTTATACAGTGTTATATAGTTCTATATAGTTCTATATAGTTTTATATAGTTTTATATAGTTTTATATAGTTCTGTTAGTTTTATATATTTTTATATAGTTTTATACAGAGTTATATAGTTCTATATGGTTTTATATAGTTTTATACAGTTTTATATAGTTATATAGTTTTATATAGTTTGATATAGTTTTATATAGTTTTATATAGTTTTATATAGTTTTATATAGTTTTATATAGTTTTATATAGTTATATAGTTTTATATAGTTTTATAAAGTTTTATATAGTTTTATATAGTTTTATATACTTTTGTATAGTTTTATATAGTTTTATATAGTTTATATAGTTTTATACAGTTTCAGACCGTTTTATATAGTTTTATATAGTTTTATATAGTTTTGTTAGTTTTGTTAGTTTTGTATAGTTTTATATTGTTTTATATTGTTTTATATAGTTTTATATAGTTGTACATAGTTTTATATAGTTTTATTTGTTTTATATAGTTTTATATAGTTTTATATAGTTTTATATAGTTTGATACAGTTTTATATAGTTTTAAATATTTTTATATGGTTTTATATAGTTTTATATAGTTTTATATAGTTTTATATAGTTTGTATAGTTTTATACAGTTTCAGACAGTTTTATATAGTTTTATATAGTTTTATACAGTTTTATATGGTTTTATATAGATTTATTAGTTTTATTAGTTTTATTATAGCTTTATATAGTTTTATATAGTATTATACATCTTTATATAGTTAAATATACTTCTCCATAGTTTTATACAGCTTTATATAGTTTTATATAGTTTTATATAGTTTTATACAGTTTTATATAGTTTTATATAGTTTTATATAATTTTATATAGTTTTATATTGTTTTATATAGTTTTATATAGTTTTATATAGTTTATATAGTTTTATACAGTTTCAGACAGTTTTGTATAGTTTTATATAGTTTTATATAGTTTTTTTAGTTTTATATAGTATTATATAGTTTTAAATAGTTTTATATAGTTTTATATAGTTTTATATAGTTTTATATAGTTTTATATAGTTTTATATAGTTTTATATAGTTTTACATAGTTTTATATAGTTTTATTAGTTTTATATAGATTTATATAGTTTTATATAGTTTTATATAGTTTTATATAGTTTTATATAGTTTTATATAGTTTTATATACTTTTATAGAATTTCATATAGTTTTATATAGTTTTATTAGTTATATATAATTTTATATAGTTTTATATAGTTTTATTAGCGCTTTATAGTTTTATATAGTTTTATATAGTATTATATAGTCCTGTATAGTTTTATTAGTTGTATATTTTTACATAGTTTTAATAGAATTATATAGTTTTACATAGTTTTATTTAGCACTATGTAGTATGTCATAGTTTTATTAGTTTTATATAGTTTTACATAGTTTTATTAGCTCTATATAGTTTTATATAGTTTTATATAGTTTTATATAGTTTAATATAGTTTTATACAGTGTTATATAGTTCTATATAGTTCTATATAGTTTTATATAGTTTTATATAGTTTTATATAGTTCTGTTAGTTTTATATATTTTTATATAGTTTTATACAGAGTTATATAGTTCTATATGGTTTTATATAGTTTTATACAGTTTTATATAGTTATATAGTTTTATATAGTTTGATATAGTTTTATATAGTTTTATATAGTTTTATATAGTTTTATATAGTTTTATATAGTTTTATTAGTTTTATTAGTTTTATATAGTTTTATATAGTTTTATATAGTTTTATATAGTTTTATATAGTTTTATATAGTTTTATATAGTTTTATATAGTTTTATATAGTTTTATATAGTTTTATATAGTTTTATATAGTTTTATATACTATTGTATAGTTTTATATAGTTTTCTATAGTTCTATAGAGTTTTATATAGTTTTATATGGTTTTATAGAGTTTTATACAGTTTGTTATAGTTGTATATAGTTTTATATAGTTCTATAGAGTTTTATATATGTTTATATAGTTTTGTTAGTTTTGTATAGTTTTATATAGTTTTTTACAGTTTTATTTAGTTTTATAAAGTTTTATATAGTTTTGTTATTTTTATATAGTTTTGTATAGTTTATATAGTTTTATATAGTTTTACATAGTTTTATTAGCTCTATATAGTTTTACATAGTTTTATTAGCTCTATATAGTTTTATATAGTTTTATATTGTTTTATATTGTTTTATATAGTTTTATATAGTTTTACATAGTTTTATATAGTTTTATTTGTTTTATATAGTTTTATATAGTTTGATACAGTTTTATATAGTTTTAAATATTTTTATATGGTTTTATATAGTTTTATATAGTTTTATATAGTTTTATATAGTTTGTATAGTTTTATACAGTTTCAGACAGTTTTATATAGTTTTATATAGTTTTATACAGTTTTATATGGTTTTATATAGATTTATTAGTTTTATTAGTTTTATTATAGCTTTATATAGTTTTATATAGTATTATACATCTTTATATAGTTAAATATAGTTCTCCATAGTTTTATACAGCTTTATATAGTTTTATATAGTTTTATATAGTTTTATACAGTTTTATATAGTTTTATATAGTTTTATATTGTTTTATATAGTTTTATATAGTTTTATATAGTTTATATAGTTTTATACAGTTTCAGACAGTTTTGTATAGTTTTATATAGTTTTATATAGTTTTATTAGTTTTATATAGATTTATATAGTTTTATATAGTTTTATATAGTTTTATATAGTTTTATATAGTTTTATATAGTTTTATATACTTTTATAGAATTTCATATAGTTTTATATAGTTTTATTAGTTATATATAGTTTTATATAGTCTTATATAGTTTTATTAGCGCTTTATAGTTTTATATAGTTTTATATAGTATTATATAGTCTTGTATAGTTTTATTAGTTATATATTTTTACATAGTTTTAATAGAATTATATAGTTTTACATAGTTTTATTTAGCACTATGTAGTGTGTCATAGTTTTATTAGTTTTATATAGTTTTACATAGTTTTATTAGCTCTATATAGTTTTATATAGTTTTATATAGTTTTATATAGTTTAATATAGTTTTATACAGTGTTATATAGTTCTATATAGTTCTATATAGTTTTATATAGTTTTATATAGTTTTATATAGTTCTGTTAGTTTTATATATTTTTATATAGTTTTGTACAGAGTTATATAGTTCTATATGGTTTTATATAGTTTTATACAGTTTCATATAGTTATATAGTTTTATATAGTTTGATATAGTTTTATATAGTTTTATATAGTTTTATATAGTTTTATATAGTTTTATATAGTTTTATTAGTTTTATTAGTTTTATATAGTTTTATATAGTTTTATATAGTTTTATATAGTTTTATATAGTTTCATATACTATTATATAGTTTTACATAGTTTTATTAGCTTTATATAGTTTTGTATAGTTTTATATAGTTTTACATAGTTTTATATAGTTTTGTTAGCTTTATATTGTTTTATATAGTTTTATGGAGTTTTATATAGTTTTATATAGTTTTATATAGTTTTATTAGTTTTATATAGTTTTGTGTAGTTTTATATAGTTTTATATAGTTTCATATAGCGTTACATAGTATTATATAGTTTTATATAGTTTTATATAGTTTTATATAGTTTTATATAGTTTTATATAGTTCTACATAGCTTTATATAGTTTTATATAGTACTATATAGTTTTATATAGTTTTATTAATTTTATATAGTATTGTATAGTTTTATATAGTTTTACATAGTTTTGTTACTTTTATATAGTTTTATATAGTTTTATAGAATTTCATATAGTTTTATATAGTTTTATTAGTTATATATAGTTTTATATAGTTTTATATAGTTTTATTAGCGCTTTATAGTTTTATATAGTTTTATATAGTATTATATAGTCTTGTATAGTTTTATACAGTGTTATATAGTTCTATATAGTTTTATATAGTTTTATATAGTTTTATATCGTTTTATATAGTTTTATATAGTGTATATAGTTTTGTACAGTTACAGACAGTTTTATATAGTTTTATATAGTTTTATATAGTTTTATTAGCGTTTTATAGTTTTATATAGTTTTGTATAGTATTATATAGTGTTGTATAGTTTTATATAGTTTTATAACGTCTTACATAGTTTTGTTAGTTTTATATAGTTTCATATAGTTTTATATAGTACTATATAGTTTTATATAGTTTTATTAGCTTTATATACTTTTGTATAGTTTTTTATTGTTTTATATAGTTTTATATAGTTTTATATAGTTTTATATATTTTTATATATAGTTTTATACAGTGTTATATAGTTCTATATAGTTTTATATAGTTTTATTAGTTTTATATAGTTTTATATAGTTTTGTATAGTTTTATATAGTTTTATATTGTTTTATATAGTTTTGTTAGTTTTATATAGTTTTATAGAGTTTTATGTGGTTTCATATAGTTTTATATAGTTTTGTTAGTTTTATATAGTTTTATACAGTTTTATAGAGTTTCATATAGATTTATATAGTTTTATTAGTTTTATATAGTTTTTTACAGTTTTAAATGGTTTTATATAGATTTATTAGTTTTATTAGCTTTATTATAACTTTATATAGTTTTATATAGTATTATACGGTTTTATATAGTTTTATATAATACTGCATAGTTTTATATAGCTTTATCTAGTTTTACATAGTTTTATACAGTTTTATATAGTTTTATATAGTTTTATATAGTTTTATATAGTTTTATATAGTTTTATATAGTTTTATATAGTTTGATACAGTTTTATATAGTTTTCAATATTTTTATATGGTTTATATAGTTGTATATAGTTTTATATAGTTTTATATAGTTTGATACAGTTTTATATAGTTTTCAATATTTTTATATGGTTTATATAGTTGTATATAGTTTTATATAGTTTTATATAGTTTGTATAGTTTTATACAGTTTCAGACAGTTTTATATTGTTTTATATAGTTTTATATAGTAATATATAGTTTATATAGTTTTATACAGTTTCAGACAGTATTGTATAGTTTTATATAGTTTTATATAGTTTTATTAGTTTTATATAGTATTATATAGTTTTAAATAGTTTCATATAGTTTTATATAGTTTTATATAGTTTTATATAGTTTTATATAGTTTTATATAGTTTTATATAGTTTTATATAGTTTTATATGTTTTATATAGTTTTATATAGTTTTATATAGTTTTATGTAGTTTGTATAGTTTTATACAGTTTCAGACAGTTTTATATAGTTTCATATAGTTTTATAGAGTTTCATATGGTTTTATATAGATTTAGTAGTTATATTAGTTTTATTAGAGCTTTATATACTTTTTTTTATATAGTATTATACATCTTTATATAGTTATATATAGTTCTCCATAGTTTTATACAGCTTTATATAGTTTTATATAGTTTTATAAAGTTATATACAGTTTTATATAGTTTTATATAGTTTTATATAATTTTATATAGTTTTATATAGTACTATATAGTTTTATATAGTTTTATTAATTTTATATAGTATTGTATAGTTTTATATAGTTTTACATAGTTTTGTTACTTTTATATAGTTTTATATAGTTTTATAGAATTTCATATAGTTTTATATAGTTTTATTAGTTATATATAGTTTTATATAGTTTTATATAGTTTTATTAGCGCTTTATAGTTTTATATAGTTTTATATAGTATTATATAGTCTTGTATAGTTTTATACAGTGTTATATAGTTCTATATAGTTTTATATAGTTTTATATAGTTTTATATCGTTTTATATAGTTTTATATAGTTTTATTAGCGTTTTATAGTTTTATATAGTTTTGTATAGTATTATATAGTGTTGTATAGTTTTATATAGTTTTATAACGTCTTACATAGTTTTGTTAGTTTTATATAGTTTCATATAGTTTTATATAGTACTATATAGTTTTATATAGTTTTATTAGCTTTATATACTTTTGTATAGTTTTTTATTGTTTTATATAGTTTTATATTGTTTTATATAGTTTTATACAGTTTTATATGGTTTTATATAGATTTATTAGTTTTATTAGCTTTATTATAACTTTATATAGTTTTATATAGTATTATACGGTTTTATATAGTTTTATATAATACTGCATAGTTTTATATAGCTTTATCTAGTTTTACATAGTTTTATACAGTTTCATATAGTTTCATATAGTATTATAATGTTTTATATAGTTTTGTTAGTATTATATAGTTTCATACAGTTTTATATAGTACTATATAGTTTTGTATAGTTTTATTAGTTTTATATAGTTTTATATAGTTTTATATAGTTTTATATAGTTTTATATAGTTTTATATAGTTTTATATAGTCTTATATAGTTTTATACAGTTCTATATGGTTTTATATAGATTTATTAGTTTGATTAGCTTTATTATAGCTTTATATAGTTTTATATAGTATTATACAGTTTTATTTAGTTTTATATTGTTCTACATAGTTTTATATAGCTTTATATAGTTTTATATAGTTTTATTATAGATTTATATAGTTTTAAATACTTTTATATAGTTCTGTATAGTTTTATATTGTTTTATATAGTGTTATATAGTTTTATATAGTTTTGTTAGTTTTATATAGTTTTATACAGTTTGATATAGTTTAATATAATATTTATCTTGTTTTATATAGTTTTATATAGTTTTATATAGTTTTATAAAGTTTCATATAGTGTTATATAGTTTTATATAGTACTATATAGTTTCATATAGTTTTATTCATTTTATATAGTTTTATATAGTTTTATATGGTTCTATATAGTTTTATATAGTTTTATATAGTATTATATAGTTTTACATAGTTTTATTAGCGTTTTATAGTTTTATATAGTTTTGTGTAGTATTATATAGTGTTGTATAGTTTTATATAGTTTTATATAGTTTTATAGAGATTTATATAGTTTTATATAGTACTATATAGTTTTATATAGTTTTATTAATTTTATATAGTTTTGTACAGTTTTATATAGTTTTACATAGTTTTGTTACTTTTATATAGTTTTATATAGTTTTATAGAATTTCATATAGTTTTATATAGTTTTATTAGTTATACATAGTTTTATATAGTTTTATAAAGTTTTATATAGTGTTATATAGTTTTATACAGTTTTATATAGTTTTATACAGTTTTGTATAGTTTTATATAGTTTTATATAGTTTTATATAGTTTTACAATGTTTTATATAGTTTTATATAGTACTATATAGTATTATTTAGTTTTATATACTTTTGGTAGTTTTATATAGTTTTATATAGTTTTATATTGTTTTATATAGATTTATATAGTTTTAATAGAATTTTATAGTTTTCCATAGTTTTATTAGTTTTACATAGTTTTATATAGTTTTATATAGTTTTATATTGTTTTATATACTTTTATATAGTTCTGTTGGTTTTATATAGTTTTATATAGCTTTTCAAAGTTTTATATAGTTCGATAGAGTTTTATATAGGTTTATATAGTTTACATAGTTTTATACAGTTTCAGACAGATTTATATAGTTTTATATAGTTTTATACTGTTTTAGATGGTTTTATATAGCTTTATTAGTTTTATTAGCTTTATTATAGCTTTATATAGTTTTATATAGTATTATACAGTTGTATATAGTTTTATATAGTTCTCCATAGTTTTGTATAGCTCTATATAGGTTTATATAGTTTTATATAGTTTTATATAGTTTTATATAGTTTTATATAGTTTTATATAGTTTTATATAATTTTATACAGTTTTATATAGTTCAATATAGTTTTATATAGTTTTATATAGTTTTATATAGTTTTATATAGTTTTATATAGTTTTATATAGTTTTATATAGTTTTATATAGTTTTATACAGTTTTATATAGTATTATATAGTTTTATACAGTTTTAGATGGTTTTATATAGCTTTATTAGTTTTATTAGCTTTATTATAGCTTTATATAGTTTTATATAGTATTATACAGTTGTATATAGTTTTATATAGTTCTCCATAGTTTT
The DNA here is from genome assembly GCF_051020985.1 of Nomia melanderi. Taxonomy (NCBI): domain Eukaryota; kingdom Metazoa; phylum Arthropoda; class Insecta; order Hymenoptera; family Halictidae; genus Nomia; species Nomia melanderi. Next base: position 12,417 of record NW_027475793.1, on the reverse strand, counting down.
GTATAGCTCTATATAGGTTTATATAGTTTTATATAGTTTTATATAGTTTTATATAGTTTTATATAGTTTTATATAGTTTTATATAATTTTATACAGTTTTATATAGTTCAATATTGTTTTATCTAGTTTTATATAGTTTTATATAGTTTTATATAGTTTTATATAGTTTTATATAGTTTTATATAGTTTTATATACTTTTATACAGTTTTATATAGTTTTGTATAGTTTTATATAGTTTTATATAGTCTTATATAGTTTTATACAGTTTTATATGGTTTTATGTAGATTTATTAGTTTTATTAGTTTTATTATAGCTTTATATAGTTTTATATAGTATTATACAGTTTTATTTAGTTTTATATTGTTCTACATAGTTTTATATAGCTTTATATAGTTTTATATAGTTTTATATAGTTTTATGTAGTTTTATACAGTTCTATACAAAATTGTATAGGTTTATATAGTTTTGTTAGTTTTATATAGTTTTATATAGTTTCATATAGTTTTGTTAGTTTCATATAGTTTCATATAGTTTTATATAGCTTTATATAGTTTTATATAGTTTTATATAGTTCTGTTAGTTTTATATAGTTTTGTTAGTATTATATAGTTTTATATAGTTTTGTTAGTTTTTTATAGTTTTATTTAGTTTTATATAGTGTTATATAGTTTTATATAGTTTTATATAGTTTTATACAGTTTTGTATAGCTTTATATAGTTTTATATAGTTTTAAATAGTTTTATATAGTTCTATATAGTTTTATATTGTTTTATATAGTTTTATATAGTTTTATATAGTGTATATAGTTTTGTACAGTTACAGTCAGTTTTATATAGTTTTATATAGTTTTATATAGTTTTATTAGCGTTTTATAGTTTTATATAGTTTTGTATAGTATTATATAGTGTTGTATAGTTTTATATAGTTTTATAACGTTTTATATAGTTTTGTTAGTTTTATATAGTTTCATATAGTTTTATATAGTACTATATAGTTTTATATAGTTTTATTAGTTTTAGAAAGTTTTATATAGTTTTATATAGTCTTATATAGTACTATATAGTTTTATATACTTTTGGTAGTTTTGTATAGTTTTATATAGTTTTATATAGTTTTATATAGTTTTATATAGTTTTATACAGTTTTAAATAGTTTTATATAGTTTTATATAGTTTTATATAGTTTTGTATAGTTTTATATAGTTTTATATAGTTTTGTATAGTTTTATATAGTTTTATATAGTTTTATATAGTTTTATATAGTTTTATATAGTTTTTTATAGTACTATATAGTTTTATATAGTTTTATTAGTTTTATATTGTTTTATATAGTTTTATATAGTTCTCCATTGTTTTGTATAGCTCTATATAGGTTTATATAGTTTTATATAGTTTTATATAGTTTTATATAGTTTTATATAGTTTTATATAGTTTTATATAATTTTATACAGTTTTATATAGTTCAATATAGTTTTATATAGTTTTATATAGTTTTATATAGTTTTATATAGTTTTATATAGTTTTATATAGTTTTATATATTTTTTTACAGTTTTATATAGTTTTATATAGTTTTATACAGTTTTACATGGTTTTATATAGCTTTATTAGTTTTATTAGCTTTATTATAGCTTTATATAGTTTTATATAGTATTATACAGTTGTATATAGTTTTATATAGTTCTCCATAGTTTTGTATAGCTCTATATAGGTTTATATAGTTTTATATAGTTTTATATAGTTTTATATAGTTTTATATAGTTTTATATAATTTTATACAGTTTTATATAGTTCAATATTGTTTTATATAGTTTTATATAGTTTTATATAGTTTTATATAGTTTTATATAGTTTTATATAGTTTTATATAGTTTTATACAGTTTTATATAGTTTTGTATAGTTTTATATAGTTTTATATAGTCTTATATAGTTTTATACAGTTTTATATGGTTTTATGTAGATTTATTAGTTTTATTAGTTTTATTATAGCTTTATATAGTTTTATATAGTATTATACAGTTTTATTTAGTTTTATATTGTTCTACATAGTTTTATATAGCTTTATATAGTTTTATATAGTTTTATATAGTTCTGTTAGTTTTATATAGTTTTGTTAGTATTATATAGTTTTATATAGTTTTGTTAGTTTTTTATAGTTTTATTTAGTTTTATATAGTGTTATATAGTTTTATATAGTTTTATATAGTTTTATACAGTTTTGTATAGCTTTATATAGTTTTATATAGTTTTAAATAGTTTTATATAGTTCTATATAGTTTTATATTGTTTTATATAGTTTTATATAGTTTTATATAGTGTATATAGTTTTGTACAGTTACAGTCAGTTTTATATAGTTTTATATAGTTTTATATAGTTTTATTAGCGTTTTATAGTTTTATATAGTTTTGTATAGTATTATATAGTGTTGTATAGTTTTATATAGTTTTATAACGTTTTATATAGTTTTGTTAGTTTTATATAGTTTCATATAGTTTTATATAGTACTATATAGTTTTATATAGTTTTATTAGTTTTAGAAAGTTTTATATAGTTTTATATAGTTTTATATAGTACTATATAGTTTTATATACTTTTGGTAGTTTTATATAGTTTTATATAGTTTTATATAGTTTTATATAGTTTTATACAGTTTTAAATAGTTTTATATAGTTTTATATAGTTTTATATAGTTTTGTATAGTTTTATATAGTTTTATATAGTTTTATATAGTTTTATATAGTGTATATAGTTTTGTACAGTTACAGACAGATTTATATAGTTTTATATAGTTTTATATAGTTTTATTAGCGTTTTATAGTTTTATATAGTTTTGTATAGTATTATATAGTGTTGTATAGTTTTATATAGTTTTATAACGTTTTATATAGTTTTGTTAGTTTTATATAGTTTCATATAGTTTTATATAGTACTATATAGTTTTGTATAGTTTTATTAGTTTTATATAGTTTTATATAGTCTTATATAGTTTTATATAGTTTTATATAGTACTACATAGTTTTATATAGTTTTATTAGTTTTATATAGTTTTATATATTTTTATATAGTTTTATTAGTTTTATATAGTTTTATATAGTTTTATATAGTTTTATATAGTTTTATATGGTTTTATATAGTTTTATATAGTTTTATATAGTTTTATATAGTTTTATATAGTTTTATATAGTTTCAGACAGTTTTATATAGTTTTATATAGTTTTATACAGTTTTATATGGTTTTATATAGATTTATTAGGCTTATTAGCTTTATTATAGCTTTATATAGTTTTATATAGTATTATACAGTTGTATATAGCTTTATATAGTTCTCCATAGTTTTATATAGCTCTATATAGGTTTATATAGTTTTATATAGTTTTATACAGTTTTGAATAGTTTTATATAGTTTTATATAGTTTTATATAGTTTTATATAGTTTTATATAGTTTTGTTAGTTTTATACAGTTTTATATAGTTTTATATAGTTTTATATAGTTTTATATACTTTTGGTATTTTTATATAGTTTTACATAATTTTATATGGTTTTAAATAGTTTTATATAATTTTGTAAGTTTTATATAGTTTTATATAGATTTATATAGATTTATATAGTTTTATATAGTTTTATTAGTTTTATATAGTTTTACATTGTTTTATATTGTGGTATATAGTTTTATACAGTACTATATAGTTTTATATAGTTTTATATAGCTTTATCTAGTTTTACATAGTTTTATATAGTTTTATACAGTTTCATATAGTTTTATATAGTTTTATATAGTTTTATATAGTTTTACATAGTTTTATATAGTTTTGTTAGTTTTATACAGTTTTATATAGTTTTATATAGTTTTATATAGTTTTATATACTTTTGGTATTTTTATATAGTTTTATATAATTTTATATGGTTTTAAATAGTTTTATATAGTTTTGTAAGTTTTATATAGTTTTATATAGATTTATATAGTTTTATATAGTTTTATTAGTTTTATATAGTTTTACATTGTTTTATATTGTGGTATATAGTTTTATACAGTACTATATAGTTTTATATAGTTTTATATAGCTTTATCTAGTTTTACATAGTTTTATATAGTTTTATACAGTTTCATATAGTTTTATATAGTTTTATATAGTTTTATATAGTTTTATATAGTTTTACATAGTTTTATATAGTTTTATATTGTTTTATATAGTTCTATGGAGTTTAATATAGTGTTATATAGTTTATATAGGTTTATACAGTTTCAGACACTTTTATATAGTTTTATACAGTTTTATATGGATTTATATAGTTTTATATAGTTTTATATAGTTTTATATAGTTTTATATAGTTTTATATAGTTTTATATAGTCTTATATAGTTTTATACAGTTTTATATGGTTTTATATAGATTTATTAGTTTATTAGTTTTATTATAGCTTTATATAGTTTTATATAGTATTATACAGTTTTATTTAGTTTTATATTGTTCTACATAGTTTTATATAGCTTTATATAGTTTTATATAGTTTTATATAGTTTTATATAGTGTTATATAGTTTTATATAGTACTATATAGTTTTATATAGATTTATTCATTTTATATAGTTTCATATAGTTTTATATGGTTCTATATAGTTTTATATGGTTTTATATAGTTTTATATAGTCTTATATAGTTTTATATAGTTTTATATAGTACTACATAGTTTTATATAGTTTTATTAGTTTTATATAGTTTTATATATTTTTATATAGTTTTATTAGTTTTATATAGTTTTATATAGTTTTATATAGTTTTATATGGTTTTATATGGTTTTATATAGTTTTATATAGTTTTATATAGTTTTATATAGTTTTATATAGTTTTATATAGTTTCAGACAGTTTTATATAGTTTTATATAGTTTTATACAGTTTTATATGGTTTTATATAGATTTATTAGGCTTATTAGCTTTATTATAGCTTTATATAGTTTTATATAGTATTATACAGTTGTATATAGCTTTATATAGTTCTCCATAGTTTTATATAGCTCTATATAGGTTTATATAGTTTTATATAGTTTTATACAGTTTTGAATAGTTTTATATAGTTTTATATAGTTTTATATAGTTTTATATAGTTTTATATAGTTTTGTTAGTTTTATACAGTTTTATATAGTTTTATATAGTTTTATATAGTTTTATATACTTTTGGTATTTTTATATAGTTTTACATAATTTTATATGGTTTTAAATAGTTTTATATAATTTTGTAAGTTTTATATAGTTTTATATAGATTTATATAGATTTATATAGTTTTATATAGTTTTATTAGTTTTAAATAGTTTTACATTGTTTTATATTGTGGTATATAGTTTTATACAGTACTATATAGTTTTATATAGTTTTATATAGCTTTATCTAGTTTTACATAGTTTTATATAGTTTTATACAGTTTCATATAGTTTTATATAGTTTTATATAGTTTTATATAGTTTTACATAGTTTTATATAGTTTTATATTGTTTTATATAGTTCTATGGAGTTTAATATAGTGTTATATAGTTTATATAGGTTTATACAGATTCAGACACTTTTATATAGTTTTATATAGTTTTATACAGTTTTATATGGATTTATATAGTTTTATATAGTTTTATATAGTTTTATATAGTTTTATATAGTTTTAAATAGTTTTACATAGTTTTGTACAGTTTTATATAGTTTTATATAGTTTTATATAGTTTTATATAGTTTTATATAGTTTTACATAGTTTTATATAGTTTTGTTAGTTTTATACAGTTTTATATAGTTTTATATAGTTTTATATAGTTTTATATACTTTTGGTATTTTTATATAGTTTTATATAATTTTATATGGTTTTAAATAGTTTTATATAGTTTTGTAAGTTTTATATAGTTTTATATAGATTTATATAGTTTTATATAGTTTTATTAGTTTTATATAGTTTTACATTGTTTTATATTGTGGTATATAGTTTTATACAGTACTATATAGTTTTATATAGTTTTATATAGCTTTATCTAGTTTTACATAGTTTTATATAGTTTTATACAGTTTCATATAGTTTTATATAGTTTTATATAGTTTTATATAGTTTTATATAGTTTTACATAGTTTTATATAGTTTTATATTGTTTTATATAGTTCTATGGAGTTTAATATAATGTTATATAGTTTATATAGGTTTATACAGTTTCAGACACTTTTATATAGTTTTATACAGTTTTATATGGATTTATATAGTTTTATATAGTTTTATATAGTTTTATATAGTTTTATATAGTTTTATATAGTTTTATATAGTCTTATATAGTTTTATACAGTTTTATATGGTTTTATATAGATTTATTAGTTTTATTAGTTTTATTATAGCTTTATATAGTTTTATATAGTATTATACAGTTTTGTTTAGTTTTATATTGTTCTACATAGTTTTATATAGCTTTATATAGTTTTATATAGTTTTATATAGTTTTATATAGTGTTATATAGTTTTATATAGTACTATATAGTTTTATATAGATTTATTCATTTTATATAGTTTCATATAGTTTTATATGGTTCTATATAGTTCCATATAGTTTTATATAGTATTATATAGTTTTATATAGTTTTATTTATTCTTATATAGTTTTATATAGTTTTACGTAGTTTTATATAGTTTTGTTAGTTTTATATAGTTTTATAGAGTTTTATATAGTCTTATATAGTTTTATATAGTTTTACATAGTTTTATATAGTTATATTAGTTTTATATAGTTTTATATAGTTTTATATAGTTTTATATAGTTTTATATAGTTTTATATCGTTTTATATAGTTTTATATAGTGTATATAGTTTTGTACAGTTAAAGACAGTTTTATATAGTTTTATATAGTTTTATTAGCCTTTTATAGTTTTATATAGTTTTGTATAGTATTATATAGTGTTGTATAGTTTTATATAGTTTTATAACGTTTTACATAGTTTTGTTAGTTTTATATAGTTTCATATAGTTTTATATAGTACTATATAGTTTTATATAGTTTTATTAGTTTTATATAGTTTTATATAGTTTTATATAGTTTTATACAGTTCTATGGAGTATTATATAAGTTTATATAGTTTTGTTAGTTTTATATAGTTTTATATAGTTTCATATAGTTTTGTTAGTTTCATATAGATTCATATAGTTTTATATAGTTTTATATACTTTTATAAAGTTTTATATAGTGTTATATAGTTTTATATAGTTTTATATAGTTTTATATAGTCTTATATAGTTTTATACAGTTTTATATGGTTTTATATAGATTTATTAGTTTTATTAGTTTTATTATAGCTTTATATAGTTTTATATAGTATTATACAGTTTTATTTAGTTTTATATTGTTCTACATAGTTTTATATAGCTTTATATAGTTTTATATAGTTTTATATAGTTTTATATAGTGTTATATAGTTTTATATAGTACTATATAGTTTTATATAGATTTATTCATTTTATATAGTTTCATATAGTTTTATATGGTTCTATATAGTTTTATATGGTTTTATATAGTTTTATATAGTCTTATATAGTTTTATATAGTTTTATATAGTACTACATAGTTTTATATAGTTTTATTAGTTTTATATAGTTTTATATATTTTTATATAGTTTTATTAGTTTTATATAGTTTTATATAGTTTTATATAGTTTTATATAGTTTTATATGGTTTTATATAGTTTTATATAGTTTTATATAGTTTTATATAGTTTTATATAGTTTTATATAGTTTCAGACAGTTTCAGACAGTTTTATATAGTTTTATATAGTTTTATACAGTTTTATATGGTTTTATATAGATTTATTAGGGTATTAGCTTTATTATAGCTTTATATAGTTTTATATAGTATTATACAGTTGTATATAGCTTTATATAGTTCTCCATAGTTTTATATAGCTCTATATAGGTTTATATAGTTTTATATAGTTTTATACAGTTTTGAATAGTTTTATATAGTTTTATATAGTTTTATATAGTTTTATATAGTTTTATATAGTTTTGTTAGTTTTATACAGTTTTATATAGTTTTATATAGTTTTATATAGTTTTATATACTTTTGGTATTTTTATATAGTTTTACATAATTTTATATGGTTTTAAATAGTTTTATATAATTTTGTAAGTTTTATATAGTTTTATATAGATTTATATAGATTTATATAGTTTTATATAGTTTTATTAGTTTTATATAGTTTTACATTGTATTATATTGTGGTATATAGTTTTATACAGTACTATATAGTTTTATATAGTTTTATATAGCTTTATCTAGTTTTACATAGTTTTATATAGTTTTATACAGTTTCATATAGTTTTATATAGTTTTATATAGTTTTATATAGTTTTACATAGTTTTATATAGTTTTATATTGTTTTATATAGTTCTATGGAGTTTAATATAGTGTTATATAGTTTATATAGGTTTATACAGATTCAGACACTTTTATATAGTTTTATATAGTTTCATACAGTTTTATATGGATTTATATAGTTTTATATAGTTTTATATAGTTTTATATAGTTTTAAATAGTTTTACATAGTTTTGTACAGTTTTATATAGTTTTATATAGTTTTATATAGTTTTATATAGTTTTATATAGTTTTACATAGTTTTATATAGTTTTGTTAGTTTTATACAGTTTTATATAGTTTTATATAGTTTTATATAGTTTTATATACTTTTGGTATTTTTATATAGTTTTATATAATTTTATATGGTTTTAAATAGTTTTATATAGTTTTGTAAGTTTTATATAGTTTTATATAGATTTATATAGTTTTATATAGTTTTATTAGTTTTATATAGTTTTACATTGTTTTATATTGTGGTATATAGTTTTATACAGTACTATATAGTTTTATATAGTTTTATATAGCTTTATCTAGTTTTACATAGTTTTATATAGTTTTATACAGTTTCATATAGTTTTATATAGTTTTATATAGTTTTATATAGTTTTATATAGTTTTACATAGTTTTATATAGTTTTATATTGTTTTATATAGTTCTATGGAGTTTAATATAGTGTTATATAGTTTATATAGGTTTATACAGTTTCAGACACTTTTATATAGTTTTATACAGTTTTATATGGATTTATATAGTTTTATATAGTTTTATATAGTTTTATATAGTTTTATATAGTTTTATATAGTTTTATATAGTCTTATATAGTTTTATACAGTTTTATATGGTTTTATATAGATTTATTAGTCTTATTAGTTTTATCATAGCTTTATATAGTTTTATATAGTATTATACAGTTTTATTTAGTTTTATATTGTTCTACATAGTTTTATATAGCTTTATATAGTTTTATATAGTTTTATATAGTTTTATATAGTGTTATATAGTTTTATATAGTACTATATAGTTTTATATAGATTTATTCATTTTATATAGTTTCATATAGTTTTATATGGTTCTATATAGTTCCATATAGTTTTATATAGTATTATATAGTTTTATATAGTTTTATTTATTCTTATATAGTTTTATATAGTTTTACATAGTTTTATATAGTTTTGTTAGTTTTATATAGTTTTATAGAGTTTTATATAGTCTTATATAGTTTTATATAGTTTTACATAGTTTTATAACGTTTTACATAGTTTTGTTAGTTTTATATAGTTTCATATAGTTTTATATAGTACTATATAGTTTTATGTAGTTTTATTAGTTTTATATAGTTTTATATAGTTTTATATAGTTTTATACAGTTCTATGGAGTATTATATAAGTTTATATAGTTTTGTTAGTTTTATATAGTTTTATATAGTTTCATATAGTTTTGTTAGTTTCATATAGATTCATATAGTTTTATATAGTTTTATATACTTTTATAAAGTTTTATATAGTGTTATATAGTTTTATATAGTTTTATATAGTTTTATATAGTTTTATATAGTTTTATATAGTTTTATATACTTTTATATAGTTTTGTTGGTTTTATATAGTTTTATATAGTTCTCCATAGTTTTATATAGCTCTATATAGGTTTATATAGTTTTATATAGTTTTATACAGTTTTGAATAGTTTTATATAGTTTTATATAGTTTTATATAGTTTTATATAGTTTTATATAGTTTTGTTAGTTTTATACAGTTTTATATAGTTTTATATAGTTTTATATAGTTTTATATACTTTTGGTATTTTTATATAGTTTTACATAATTTTATATGGTTTTAAATAGTTTTATATAATTTTGTAAGTTTTATTTAGTTTTATATAGATTTATATAGATTTATATAGTTTTATATAGTTTTATTAGTTTTATATAGTTTTACATTGTTTTATATTGTGGTATATAGTTTTATACAGTACTATATAGTTTTATATAGTTTTATATAGCTTTATCTAGTTTTACATAGTTTTATATAGTTTTATACAGTTTCATATAGTTTTATATAGTTTTATATAGTTTTATATAGTTTTACATAGTTTTATATAGTTTTATATTGTTTTATATAGTTCTATGGAGTTTAATATAGTGTTATATAGTTTATATAGGTTTATACAGATTCAGACACTTTTATATAGTTTTATATAGTTTTATACAGTTTTATATGCATTTATATAGTTTTATATAGTTTTATATAGTTTTATATAGTTTTAAATAGTTTTACATAGTTTTGTACAGTTTTATATAGTTTTATATAGTTTTATATAGTTTTATATAGTTTTATATAGTTTTACATAGTTTTATATAGTTTTGTTAGTTTTATACAGTTTTATATAGTTTTATATAGTTTTATATAGTTTTATATACTTTTGGTATTTTTATATAGTTTTATATAATTTTATATGGTTTTAAATAGTTTTATATAGTTTTGTAAGTTTTATATAGTTTTATATAGATTTATATAGTTTTATATAGTTTTATTAGTTTTATATAGTTTTACATTGTTTTATATTGTGGTATATAGTTTTATACAGTACTATATAGTTTTATATAGTTTTATATAGCTTTATCTAGTTTTACATAGTTTTATATAGTTTTATACAGTTTCATATAGTTTTATATAGTTTTATATAGTTTTATATAGTTTTATATAGTTTTACATAGTTTTATATAGTTTTATATTGTTTTATATAGTTCTATGGAGTTTAATATAGTGTTATATAGTTTATATAGGTTTATACAGTTTCAGACACTTTTATATAGTTTTATACAGTTTTATATGGATTTATATAGTTTTATATAGTTTTATATAGTTTTATATAGTTTTATATAGTTTTATATAGTTTTATATAGTCTTATATAGTTTTATACAGTTTTATATGGTTTTATATAGATTTATTAGTCTTATTAGTTTTATCATAGCTTTATATAGTTTTATATAGTATTATACAGTTTTATTTAGTTTTATATTGTTCTACATAGTTTTATATAGCTTTATATAGTTTTATATAGTTTTATATAGTTTTATATAGTGTTATATAGTTTTATATAGTACTATATAGTTTTATATAGATTTATTCATTTTATATAGTTTCATATAGTTTTATATGGTTCTATATAGTTCCATATAGTTTTATATAGTATTATATAGTTTTATATAGTTTTATTTATTCTTATATAGTTTTATATAGTTTTGTTAGTTTTTTATAGTTTTATTTAGTTTTATATACTTTTATATAGCTTTGATAGTTTTATAGAGTTTTATATAGTTTTATATAGTTTTACATAGTTTTATACAGTTTTATATAGTTTTATATAGTTTTATACAGTTCAATAGAGTATTATACTGGTTTATATAGTTTTGTTAGTTCTATATAGTTTTCTATAGTTTTAGATAGTTTTATATAGTTTTATATAGTTTTATTAGTTTTATATAGTTTTGCTAGTTTTCTATAGTTTTATATAGTTTTATATACTTTTATATAGTTTTGATAGTTTTGTATAGTTTTATATAGTTTTATGTAGTTTTATATAGTTTTGTTAGTTTTGTATAGTACTATATAGTTTTATATAGTTTTATTCGTTTTATATTGTTTTATATAGTTTTATATAGTTTTATACAGTTTTATATAGTTTTATATAGTTTTATATAGTTTTATTGAGTTTTATATAGTTTTATATTGTACTATATAGTTTTATATAGTTTTATTCGTTTTATATACTTTTATATGGTTTTATATGGATCTATATAGTTTTATATAGTTTTATATAGTATTATATAGTTTTACATAGTTTTATTAGATTAATATAGTTTTATATAGTTTTATATAGTTTTACATAGTTTTATATAGTGTTATGTAGTTTTATATAGTACTATATAGTTTTACATAGTTTTATTAGCTTAATATAGTTTTATATAGTTTTACATAGTTTTATATAGTTTTATATAGTTTTATATGGTTTTATAGTTTTATATAGTTTT